>NC_045447.1:1576651-1595006 GCF_002776525.5 Piliocolobus tephrosceles
CCTCCCGAGTAGCTGGGACTACAGGCGCCCGCCACCTCGCCCGGCTATTTTTTTGTATTTTTTAGTAGAGACGGGGTTTCACAGTGTTAGCCAGGATGGTCTCGATCTCCTGACCTTGTGATCCGCCCGTCTCGGCCTCCCAAAGTGCTGGGATTACAGGCTTGAGCCACCGCACCCGGCCAACTCTTTCCATTCTCTTAACATTTTCTTTCTTTTCTTTTCTTTCCTTTTTTTTTTTTTTTTTTTTTTTTTACGGTTTTTTTCTTTTTTTGCCCTGAGTGGCGTAATCTCAGCTCACTCCAACCTCCACCACCCGGGTTCGACCGATTCTCCTGCCTCCCAAGTAGCTGGAACTACAGGTGCAAGCCACCATGCCTGGCTAATTTTTGTATTTTTAGTAGAGGCGGTGTTTCACAATGTTGGCAAGGCTTGTCTCGAACCCCTAACCTCAGGTGATCCGCCCGCCTTGGCCTCCCAAAGTACTGGGATTACAGGCATGAGCCTCCGTGCCCGGCCAACAGTATCTTTCAAGGAGCAGAAGTTCTTGATTTTGATAAGGGCCAATTTAACTATTTTTTTATTTTATAGATTGTGCTTTTGCTTATTTATTTTGAGATGGGTTCTCACTCTGTCACCCAGGTGGGAGTCCAGTGGCCCAATCATGGCTCACTGCGGCTTCCAGCTCCTGGGTCAAGTGATCCTCCTGCCGCAGCCTCCTGAGTAGCTGGGACTACAGGTGTGTGCCACCACACCAGGCTAATTTTTTTTTTTTTTAGACGGAGTCTTGCTCTGTCACCTGGCTGGAGTGCTGTGGTGCGATCTTGGCTCATTGCAACTTCTGACTCCCTGGTTCAAGCGATTCTCCTGCCTCAGCCTCCCAAGTAGCTGGGATTACAGGCACGTGCCACCACACCCAGATAATTTTTGTATTTTTAGTAGAGATGGGGTTTCACTATGTTGGCCAGGATGGTCTCAAACTCCTGACCTCGTGATCCGCCTAGCTTGGCCTCCCAAAGTGCTGGGATTACAGGCATGAGCCACTGCGCTCGGCCACACCAAGCTAATTTTTTGATGTTTTGTAGAGATGGGGTTTTGCCATGTTGCCCAGGCTTGTCTTGAACTTCTGGGCTCAAACGATCCTCCTACCTTGGCTTCCCAAAGCGCTGGGATTCCGGGCGTGAGTGAGCCACTGCAACCAGCCCGGATCATGCTCTGAGTGTGTCTTCTCTAAGAAAGTTTTGCCTAACCAAAGGTCACAAAGGTTTTCTGTGCTTTGTTCTAGAAGTTGTATAGTATTCAGCTTCATATTTAAGTCAGCGACCCAGTTCGAGTTAACTTCTGTGTATTATGCAGGGTGTGGATCAGAGTGTTTTCAGTTTGGGGGTTTTGTTAGCAGTTTTTGCACATGGACATCCAATCCTTCTGGCAGCATCCACTGAAAAGATGAGTCCCTCCCCACAGAATTGCATGGCAGGGAGTTAAACCGAGAGGGATGAGGCCAGGGGGCAACAGGGTCAGGGTTCTCTGCCAGGTATAGAAAGGAAGGGTGGGCCTGGGGGTGTGGCAGTGGCCTAGGCCAGAGACCTGGATGGACAGGGCTGGAGGCAATGTGAGGAAGGGGAGAGGGGCCAGTAGGAGAAAGTGGCAGGTAGACCCTCCCAGTCTCAGTGACCCCCAAGGTAGCTGCAGCCCAGGCTGGGAAGAATGACTGCCATGTCTCCAAGTGACCTTTCCTCTCTCCCTCAATCCAAGCCCTGTCTGTCTCCCAGTGAGGGTCCCGGAGCTCCAAGAAAGGGAAGAGCAGTACGAGAGGGTGGGACACAGAGCACAAGCACCAAGAGGCCAACACGCGGGCTTCTCCCGGCCTGGAGGGAGGCCTTGCCATGTCTGCAGCTGGGAGAGCACGCGCTTCCCTGAGTTGCCTGTCCTCCTCCTGCAGGAGGGCTATCCCAGGGCCAGGGGGAGTGGATGCAGGGCAGTGGTGGTCGGCCCGGCCTGCAGGGAGTTCAGCCAGAGGGTGCAGGAGCGCATGCCTTCCGTCAACGTGAGCCAGGCCAAGACTGCGGCCAAGAAAGTTCTGGAGGGTCTCCCGGGGAGGGCTTCCTAGGGGAGGGGCACAGGAGAGTGGTCCATGGGTCAGGATCTGGGGAAGGTGTGGGCCATGAGAAGGATGAGCGCAGCCTCAGTGCCATCCCCAGGCTGCTAGGAGGGAGATGGCCCACCCTGGGAGGAGTGCCTGGTGAATGCATAGCTGGCCCTGGGTGACCCTGTCCCTGAGATCTTCCAAAAAGGCACTTCCCAGCAGGGCCCGCGGGATGGGGTGCTCCCTCCAGGCAGGGACCAGTGACCACGTTCTCCTGTGCACCTGCGGCGCCCGGCCCAGAACCTGCACACTGTCCGTGGATACTAGCCCATCAAGTGTTCATAGAATGGGCACTGGCCAGGTTCCAGTTCAGTTGGAGTGGGTCTAGTTCTCATTTTAGGGCCTTTGTTTCTGCACCACCAGTGGGTGGTATTCACCTGCCTGAAACATGAATGGGACAGAGGACCTGGGAGATGCTGACCGGTATCTCAGGTGTGAGGGGCAGGAACTGGGCCATGCCTTGCTGTTCTCAGTGCCGTTCGTGGCCTGAGGCCCTGAGCTCAAACCCTGGCCAGTGCAAACAACAGGTAAACGAAAGGTCCGCTGCAGAGACACAGGCTCACACACACCTTCTGGGGAAGGCTCCGGGGGGATTCTGAAAGTGGAGGATCTTTCCGCCCTCTCTTTCCTTCCCATTCCTCCTGAGGCCTGGGAGTTTCCTCCCGAGGCAGGGGGCCCATTGCTCTCCCTGCCCTGTTGCAAAACTGGCATATCCCATTCCAACTGCTATAACTGAGTCTCTTCCCCAATCATCCCCTACTCACACCCAGACCTTTTATCTGGAAGGGTCATTGCCAGTTATCAGTTTAATCCCTCGCAGCTCCAAATTCACCCTACGTTGCCTGCCTGATGAAAATTAAGCTGGACCCTTGAAATGTGTTTCCTTTGCCAGCGGGCATGATGCAGAGTGTTGGCCATAGAGGGTGCTGGAGAGCGTGCTGGAAGGGGGCTTAGCCTTCCTGGTTTGGAAGTGTTTGCACAGCCAGCCCCTGTAGCAGGCATGCTTCTCTCGCACCTGGTGTCCGCCGCATCTGACTTCTGCCCAGTGCCCCATAGCTCCCATGACACCCCCTCAGGCAGTTTGGTAGTGACTGCCTTCCGTGAAAAGCCTTCCTGTGAGCGGCTTGCCCCGGCACCCAGCAACCTGGTTTTCCAGCAAGTTCCAGAGGGCAGATTTCTAGAAAGTTCTGGCATGGCATCACAGTGGGCCATAGCTGCGCCTGCCCCACAGGATCTGGATCTCAGCCTAGGGGCAGGGGCTGTAGCTCAGCCCTGGGGGGGTCCTCGTGTCGGTCAGTCACACCTCCATTGTAGTGAACAATTCTTGGTGGTAAATTCTCCCTGTTGAGGTCACCGTGTTGCTTCTGTCTCCTGAGGGGACTCTGGCTGGCGGATCAGGTACACAGGAACACGGGCATTTTTATGAAACGTACTGAGGCCGGGCACGGTGGCTCACGCCTGTAATCCCAGCACTTTGGGAGGCCAAGGCGGGCAGATCACGAGCTCAGGAGATTGAGACCATCCTGGCTAACATGGTGAAACCCTGTCTCTGTTGGGAACAGGCCCCCAAAATCTGGCCATAAACTGGCCCCAAAACTGGCCATAAACAAAATCTCTGCAGCACCGTAACATGTTCACAATGACCCTAACGCCCAAGCTGGAAGGTTGTGGGTTTATCGGAATGAGGGCAAGGAACACCTGGTCCGCCCAGGGCAGAAAACCGTTTAAAGGCATTATTAAGCCACAAACAATAGTATGAGCGATCTGTGCCTCAAGGACATGCTCCTGCTGCAGATAACTAGCCAAACCCATCCCTTTATTTCAGCCCATCCCTTTGTTTGCCGTAAGAAATACTTTTAGTTAATCTACAATCTATAGAAACAATGCTTATCACTGGCTTGCTGTCAATAAATATGTGAGTAAATCTGTGTTCGAGGCTCTCAGCTCTGAAGGCCATGAGACTCCTGGTTTCCCACTCCACACCTCTGTATTTCTGTGTGTGTGTCTTTAATTCCTCTAGTGCTGCTGAGTTAGGGTCTCCCTGACTGAGCTGGTCTTGGCATGTCTCTACTAAAAATACAAAAAAAAAAAAATTAGCCAGGCATGGTGGCGAGCGCCTGTAGTCCTGGCTACTCGGGAGGCTGAGGCAGGAGAATAGCAGGAACCTGGGAGGCGGAGCTTGCAGTGAGCAGAAATCACAGCCCTGCACTCCAGTCTGGGTGACAGAGTGAGACTCCATCTCAAAAAAATAAAACAAAAAAAACTTACTAAGACCATGGCTGGGCACGGTGGCTCACGCCTGTAATCCCAGGACTTTGAGAGGCCGAGGTGGGCAGATCACCTGAGGTTAGGAGTTCGACACCAGCCTGGCCAACATAGTGAAACCCTGTCTCTACTAAAAATACAAAAATTAGCCAGGCATGGTGGTGGGTGCCTGTAATCCCAGCTACTCGGGAGGCTGAGGCAGGAGAATTGTTGAACCCTGGAGGCAGAGGTTGCAGTGAGCCAAGACCGCGCCATTACACTCCAGTCTGGGCAACAGAGACTCCATCTCAAACAAACAAAACAAGAAAAACCTTACTGAGACCCACTACAACATTCTTGGGCCCCTGTGGTCCACCTGGAACACCACAGGGCAGTGCCCTCGGCCTTCTTGGTAATGATTAGGATGAAAGGGTGGCAGGCATAGTCCAGGTCTATTTCGGACATTCCGGGTTCTGCCCTGACCCTTCCCGACAGCGCCATACCACCCCTTCCACCTTTTATCCTGATCATTACCAAGGAGGTTGCCAGACAGAGATGACCCTCTCTGGGGACAGCCACATTCATTGGGCCAGGAGGGGGTGACAGAGGTAGGGTCAGAAATCTTCTCAGAGGCTGGGTGCCGTGGCTGACGACTACAATCCCAGCACTTTGGGAGGCTGAGGCAGGTGGATCACCTGAGGTCAGGAGTTCCAGACCAGACTGGCCAACATGGTGAAACTTTGTCTCTACTAAAAATACGAAAATTAGCCAGGCGTGGTGTTGGGCGCCTGTAGTCCCAGCTACTTGGGAGGCTGAGACAGGAGAATTGCTTGAACCCAGGAGGCAGAGGTTGCAGTGAGCCAAGATCGTGACACTGCGCTGCAGCCTGGGTGACAGAGCGAGACTCCGTCTCAAAAACAACAAAAAAAAGAAGTCTTCTCAGGTGAATTTTGGAGAGGGTTATTCCAGTTCAGCAGCACCACACACTTGTGGGCAGCAGCAGGCATGGGAGAGCCTTTGTGTATCCTGGCCATCAGCCCATGATTGGCAGCTTTTGCAATGAAGGAAGCACTGCTGTCAGACTGGGAAGGAAGCTGAAGACATACTGATGAGCTTCAGTGGCCACCAGGGCGTGCCCGGTCAACTGACTGACTGGGGAGACACAGCACCTACCTGGGGAAGTGTCAAGGGTCGGGAGGCTGTGAGGCGCCAGCCCTCACCCCGAGCAGGGATTGGAGGTCTGATGGAATCAGTTTCCCAGGAGCTGGGGTGGGGGAATGAAACGCTTTTGCAAAACGGTGAGGGAGACAGTGAAAGAGATCGAACTTAACCAGCTCCCTCTTGCTTCTAACCTCCAAGCTGTCCTTGTTCATTCCTGGGCGTAGGCTGAACTAACTTTGGGAGCAACTTAGTTTATAGGTTATAGTTTCTTTTTTTTTTTTTTTTTTTGAGACGGAGTCTCGCTCTGTCTCCGGGGCTGGAGTGCAGTGGCCGGATCTCAGCTCACTGCAAGCTCCGCCTCCCGGGTTCACGCCATTCTCCTGCCTCAGCCTCCTGAGTAGCTGGGACTACAGGCGCCCGCCACCTCGCCCGGCTAGATTTTTGTATTTTTTAGTAGAGATGGGGTTTCACCATGTTAGCCAGGATGGTCTCAATCTCCTGACCTCGTGATCCGCCCGTCTCAGCCTCCCAAAGTGCTGGGATTACAGGCTTGAGCCACCGCGCCTGGCCTTAGGTTATAGTTTCAAACAAAGAGGACACAGTCCTTTCCCAAAAACAAACCTCCTTCTTGCCTGGGGACTAGACCACTGACATCAGCCACAAGATGAGAAATTATGGTCTAGGAGTCACACGGCTGGAGGCTACAAGAGTCTGACCCTCCCTTAACTGCTCCTAAGATCACTGCTCGAGATGTTTTGCAGACCCTGCTCTTGATGGATCAGCTGTGGCACCACCCAGATGGATAAAGTGGCTTGTCTGATCTTGTGGCCCCACCCAGGATCTGACTCAGTTTAAGAAGACAGCGACACCTTATAATTTCATCTCCAACTCAATCGATCAGCACTCCGGGCTCACTGCCCCTCCCCACCCACCAAACTGTCTTTAGAAGCTTTGATCTAGGCCGGACTCGGTGGCTCACACCTGTAATCCCAGCACTTTGGGAGGCCGAGATGGGCAGATCACGAGGTCAGGAGATCGAGACCATCCTGGCTAACACCGTGAAACCCCGTCTCTACTAAAAATAGAAAAACTTAGCCGGGCAAGGTGGCGGGCGCCTGTAGTCCCAGCTACTCAGGAGGCTGAGGCAGGAGAATGGCGTAAAGCGGGGAGGCGGAGCTTGCAGTGAGCTGAGATCCGGCCACTGCACACCAGCCTGGGCGACAGAGCGAGACTCCGTCTCAAAAAAAAAAGAAACTTTGATCCATGTGGGACGCGGATGCCGCTCCCCCACCGCAGGAGCCAGGTCCCGGCAGAGACACAGCATCTGCAGCCAGGGGGCCGGGAATGAGGCCGCTCATATGCACCCTCTGTGTGCCTTTCCCCACCCTCTTGGAGGTGGAAATCGCCCATGGGTTCCTGGCTCTGGATGCTGAGCCTCACCAAAGGGTGGCTGGGAAGGATCTCCCAGTGAGTGGCAGGATCCTGGCTGTCCCCGGGATAGCTGAAGACTGTCACCTGCTCCGAATTTCCATCATCAACGTTCTCGACCAGCTTTCCCTGGTGGTGCGGACCGTGTGGAGCTTTGGGCGCCCCCCGTTTCCCACTAAGCCTGGCCTGGGAAAATGGGGCGAGGTCTAAGCTTGCCCCTCTTCCTAGGCAGTGTGTGCATCCCTCCCAAGGGCAGGAATTCCCACAGTTGCTGCTTTCCTGTGAGGGCCTCATGGTCAGCCTGAGGCCTTTGGGTGCTCAGGAGCCCTTCGTTTTTTTGGTGTTTTTTTTTTTTCTTTTTTGAGTTGGGGTCTCCCTCCCACTGCACAGGCTGGAGTGCAGTGGTGCGATCTTGACTCATCGCAACCTCCACCTCCCAGCTTCAAACAATTCTCCTTCCTCAGCCTCTCAAGTAGCTGGGATTACAGGCATGGGCCACCACGCCCAACTAATTTTTGTATTTTTACTAGAGACGGGGTTTTGCCATATTGGCCAGGCTGGTCTCGATCTTCTGACCTCAGGTGACCTACCTGTCTCGGCCTCCCAAAGTGTTAGGATTACAGGTGTGAGCCACCGTGCCCGGCAGGGGCCCCCTGTTTTATCTGGTTCTTAAATGTTTGTTACTACAGAAAATAAAACTGAGCTACTATACCCCTCATACCTCCCCACCAAAAAATAAAACAACTCTGATCCCTGGACGGTAATAATAAAACGTGAATTACCTTTTTTTTTTTTTAGACGGAGTCTCGCTCTGTCGCCCAGGCTGGAGTGCAGTGGCGCGATCTCGCCTCACTGCAACCTCTGCCCCTCCAGGCTTAAGCCATTCTGTGTCTCAGCCTCCGCAGTAGCTGAGATTACAGGCATGTGCCACCACGCCCGGCTAATTTTTTGTATTTTTAGTAAAGACGGGGTTTCACCATCTTGGCCAGGCTGGTCTTGAACTCCTGACTTCGTGATCCACCTGCCTTGGCCTCCCAAAGTGCTGGGAGGCATGAGCCACTGCGCCCGGCCGTGAATTACTCTTTATTGCAATTCCCCTGTCTCAATAAATAGGCTCTGTCTAGGCAGTGGGCAAGGTGAACCTACGGGGCAGTTACAGGAACACCCCATGCAACCATGTCACCCCTCCATGAGAGAAACGATCAATGTACGGCAGAAGTCCTGTGTCAGGCCTGCAGAGGCCACGTCTGCAGCAGGAGTGAGGTCCATGGCATTGCACCCGATGTGATGCTACGTTCTTGTACCTGGTGCTGTGACAGATCCAGGCCACAGCTGGGGCCGGTGCGGTGGCAGAGCAGCTTCATTCTAGCCGGTCACATCAGATGTCCTCGCCACGGGCGTGTACAAGTGACCCTGACACTTCAGTCAGCAACTTTGATTTATTTCAGGTTTGTAGCCCCAAAGGCAGATGTCTTTAATCTGCGGTTTTCCAGGTGGCAGGCTGTGTCCATTCCCTAGGGCTGCTGTACCAAAACGTCACAAACTCAGCTGGGCGCGGTGGCTCAAGCCTGTAATCCCAGCACTTTGAGAGGCCAAGGCGGGTGGATCACGAGGTCAGGAGATCAAGACCATCCTGGCTAACATGGTGAAACCCCGTCTCTAGGCCGGGCGCGGTGGCTCAAGCCTGTAATCCCAGCACTTTGGGAGGCCGAGACGGGCGGATCACGAGGTCAGGAGATCGAGACCATCCTGGCTAACACAGGGAAATCCTGTCTCTACTAAAAAAAAATACAAAAAACTAGCTGGGCGAGGTGGCGGGCGCCTGTAGTCCCAGCTACTCGGGAGGCTGAGGCAGGAGAATGGCGTGAACCCGGGAGGCGGAGCTTGCTGTGAGCTGAGATCCCGCCACTGCACTCCAGCCTGGGAGACAGAGCAAGACTCCATCTCAAAAAAAAAAAAAAAAAAGAAAACAAGGGGTGTACCCGGTAGTCAGTCTAGTCAGTCGTGTCAGAGAGTCAGTGAATCCACCACCCCAAGGGGCGCATCTGGGCAGAGGCTGTTTCCCTTCTCTGGAGTTTCCAGATAACAGGATCATCAGCTACGGTGACTTGTCATTCAAAGGGATCACTAGGGCTGTGAGGCCCCGAAGGGAGAGAGAGTGGCCCATGGCTCACCGGGCAGCAGCTAGAATAGCCTGTTGGTTCAGGCCCTGACATAAGGAGGCTGATTTGTGGGTTCACTAATTTATTGTATTTTTATGTTTTTATTTTTTGATACCAAGTCTTACTCTGTTGCCCAGGCTGGACTGTAGTGGTACGATCTCGGCTCCTGCAACCTCCGCCTCCCGGGTTCAAGCGATTCTCCTGCCTGGGCCTCCCGAATAGCTGGGATTACAGGCACCCGCCACCACGTCTGGCTAATTTTTATATTTTTAGTAGAGACAGGGTTTTGCTATGTTGGCCAGGCTGGTCTCAAATTCCTGCCTTCGGGTGGTCCACCCACCTCGGCCTCCCAAAGTTCTGGAATTACAGGTGTGAGCCACTGCATCCGGCCTGGGTTCACTAATTTAGGAAGTCAAGTGGAACGCCCAATTGAAGCACATCCTGTCTCCAACACCCACATGGTCTAATCAAGTGCTGGTTAGATCAACCCCATCTCAAAAAAAAAAAAAAAAAAAAAAAAAACTTTAATCCAGCGGGCACAGTGGCTCATGCCTGTAATCCCAGCCCTTTGGGTGGCCAAGGCAGGCGGATCACCTGAGGTCAGGAGTTCCAGACCAGCCTGGCCACCATGGTGAAACTCCGTCTCTACCAAAAATACAGAAATTAGCCGGGCATGGTGGCAGGTGCCTGTAGTCCCAGCTACTCGGGAGGCTGAGGCAGAAGAATCACTTGAACCCGGGAGGCGGGGGTTGCAGTGAGCCGAGATCGTGTCATTGCAGTCCAGCTCAGGTGATAAGAGCAAAACTCCATCTCAAAATAAATAAATAAATAAATAAATAAATACAAATAAATAAAATTGAGTGGCACCTCTTCCTCCTGCTCCAGCCACATAGGATGTGCCTGTTTCCCCTTCATCTTGTGCCACGATGATGTTTCCTGAGGCCTCCCCGAAAGCAGAAGCCGCTATGCTTCCTGTGCAGCCTGTGGAACCGTAGGCTAGTTCAACCTCTTTTCTTTCTACATTACCCAGTCTCAGGTATTTCTTTGTACCCATGTGAGAATGGACTAATACAGATGGTTTTGGGAGGTGGCGCCTTTGGGAGGTGACAAGGTCATAAGGGTGGAGATCTCATGAATGAGATCAGTGCCCTTATAAAGGAGACCCCTGGCCGGGCATGGGGCCTCAAGCCTGTAATCCCAGCACTTTGGGAGGCCGAGGCAGGTGAATCACCTGAGGTCAGGTGTTCGAGATCGTCCTGGCCAACATGGTGAAACCCCGTCTCTGCTAAAAATACAAAGAGCAGCTGGGGGTGGTGGTGGGCACCTGTAATCCCAGCTACTCGGGATGCTGAGGCAGGAGAATCACTCGAACCCGTGAGGTGGAGGTTGCAGTGAGCCGAGATCACACCATTACACTCCAGCCTGGGCAACAAGAGCGAAACTCCATCTCAAAACAAAAAAAAAAGAGAGACCCCCCAAAAGACCCCCGACTGCATTCACCATGTGACGTCTATCAGGAGGTGGGCGCTCAGCAGACATGGAATCTGCCTGCACCTCGATATTGGGCTTTCTAGCCTCCATCACTGTGAGAAATGCATTTCCATTGTTTGTAAGTCACCTGGCTTGTGGCGTTTTTTCAAAGCTGACTAGGAAAGTCACCTGCCCTTCACCAGGACTGTAAACCCTGTGTCTCAGCTGTGGTTTCCTGCAAATTTGTCAGCAAAACCTCCTGAAATGGGCCAGAGCCCCCGCTTGGAGCAGCAGGACATGCCACGGAGACTTCAGAGACCTTTCACCATGCCCTCAGGAGAGATCTAGGGTTGGCTGGAGAGGTGCAGGAGCGGCTGGGCCACGTCTCCCAAACAACACTGGGGGCTCCACCCCCATGTGTCAAGGGAACCAAAGCTCCAAGGACTTCCTGGTTTCTGCCCTCGGTGGGAGTGGAGCCGTGGTCGGGAGACCCACGCCTCTGTGACTGTGACTGCCAGAGAGGCGAGACCTTCTGCTCGCAGGGACACATCTTCTCTTTCTTTTTTTTTATTTTTGAGACAGAGTCTTGCTCTTGTCACCCAGGCTGGAGGGCAGTGGTGTGATCTCGGCTCACCACAACCTCTGCCTCCCTGGTTCAAGCAATTCTCCTGCCTCAGGCTCCTGAGTAGCTGGGATTACAGGCATCTGCCACCAGGCCTGGCTAAGTTTTTGTATTTTTAGTAGACAGGGTTTCACCATGTTGGCCAGGCTGGTCTCGAACTCCTGAACTCAGGTGATCTACCCGCCTTGGCCTCCCAAAGTGTTGGGATTACAGGCGTGAGCCTCCGCGCCGGGCCCTCTAAACCATTTTTAAGCACACAGTCAGTGACATTAGGTATGTTCACATTGTTGTACAGGCCTCACTGCCACCGGGCTCCAGAACTTTTCCATCTTGTAAAGCTGATCTTGGCCAGGTGCAGTGGCTCACGCCTGTAATCCCAGCACTTTGGGAGGCCGAGGCAGGTGGATCACCTGAGGTCAAGAGTTTGAGACCAGACTGGCCAATATGGTGAAACCCCATCTCTACTAAAAATACAAATATTAGCTGAATGTGGTGGCGGGCGCCTATAATCCCAGCTACTCGGGAGGCTGAGGCAGGAGAATTGCTTGAACTGGGGAGACAGAGGTTGCAGTGAGCCCTGATTGCACCACTGCACTCCAGTCTGTGCGACAGAATAAGACTCTGTCTAAAAAGAAAATGGCAAAATTGATCCCACTCGAGGTCTTTAACCTAATTACAGCTTTAAGACCCCATTTCCGGCCGGGCGCGGTGGCTCAAGCCTGTAATCCCAGCACTTTGGGAGGCCGAGACGGGTGGATCACGAGGTCAGGAGATCGAGACCATCCTGGCTAACACCGTGAAACCCCGTCTCTACTAAAAATACAAAAAACTAGCCGGGCGAGGTGGCGGGCGCCTGTAGTCCCAGCTACTCCGGAGGCTGAGGCAGGAGAATAGCGGGAACCCGGGAGGCGGAGCTTGCAGTGAGCTGAGATCCGGCCACTGCACTCCAGCCTGGGCGATAGAGCGAGACTCCGTCTCAAAAAAAAAAAAAAAAAAAAAAAAAAGACCCCATTTCCACAGAAAGTTGCTTCTACACGTTCTGGGGGGACTTATCTTTTGGGGGGCACCATTTAGCCCACTACAGTGTCAAAATCGAGGTTCAGGGCAGCACGTGTAGTGTGGTACCATTTTCAATTTTGTCATTTAGCTCTGTGTGTGTGTGTGCACGTGGGTGTGTGCCTGTATGCATGTATATGTGTGTGTGTCAGCCTCCTGTGTTCCTTCCATGTATAGGTGATTGAACCTCTCTTGCTATTTTTTTTTTTTTTTTCGAGACAGAGTTTCGCTTTTGTCACCCAGGCTGGAGTGCAGTGGCACGATCTCGGTCACCACAACCTCTGCCTCCCTGGTTCAAGCACTTCTGCCTCAGCCTCCTGAGTAGCTGGGATTATAGGCATGTGCCACCACGCCTGGCTAATTTTTTTGTATTTTTAGTAGAGACGGGGTTTCACCATGTTGGCCAGGCTGGTCTCGAACCCCTGACGTCAGGTGGTCCACCCGCCTTGGCCTCCGAAATTGCTGGGATTACAGACGTGAGTCACCGCACCAAGCCCTCTCTTGCTATTTGTAAAGGTACAAGTTGGGGGACTGAATCGTGTCCCCCCTAAATTCCTTCCTGGAAGCCCTAACTTGCCAGGAGAGGGTATTGACGATATGGCCTCTGGGAGGTGCCTGGGGGTGGATGAGGTCATGAGGGTAGGCCTTAGTAGAAAGGGCACGGGTGCCCTCCCCTTATTCCTTATCCCACCCTCGCGTCAGGATGCAGCGAGAAGGCACCAGAGAAGGGAGGCAGGGCTGAGCACAGGGAAAAGGGCTGGGTCCTTAGAGAGGCTGGGGCTGGGAACCTCAGGCGGGTTCCCAGGGTCTGCCAGGAAGAGAACCCTCACCAGGCCGGGCGCAGTGGCTCAAGCCTGTAATCCCAGCACTTTGGGAGGCCGAGACGGGCGGATCACGAGGTCAGGAGATCGAGACCATCCTGGCTAACATGGTGAAACCCCGTCTCTACTAAAAACTACAAAAAACTAGCCGGGCGAGGTGGCGGGCGCCTGTACTCCCAGCTACTCGGGAGGCTGAGGCAGGAGAATGGCGTGAACCCGGGAGGCAGAGCAGAGCTTGCAGTGAGCTGAGATCCGGCCACTGCACTCCAGCCCCCCCAAAAAAAAGAACCCTCACCAGAGCCCGACCAGGCGGCGCCCCCACCCCCAGCCTCCAGACCAATGGGGAGGAAACACCTGATTTGTGAGGATGCCCTGCCCGGCGGAGACAAACCTCAATCCTGCGGGTACTGGGGCCATGGTGCCGGTGCCCCCGGATCCTCCACAGCTGCTCAAGATGAGGGTGACGCAGAGAGACGCCGCCGTAAACTCGAAGGTAGTGGATGGTGAAGCCGTCTCCATGCTGTCATCCTGTGAGCGATGCTCAGTGTCTGCGGAACACAGGAGGCCATCCCACTGAGCGGGGCTGTGACTCGTGTTCGTAACTGTCATCACCCTAGTACCTGCCGCTCCTAGTATCACCCCAGCTGGGCTGAAGCACACAGGAAGGTGGGGGTGGAGAGAGAAGGGAGGCAGGGCTGAGCTCAGAGCTGCGTCCTTCGACAGGCTGGGGCTGGGAACCTCAGGCAGGTGCCTCTAAAACAGCCCCTGTTGCTGTTGTTTTATTTCCTTATCACCGATGTCTTGAACGTTCATTGTAAAATATGCAGGTTCATCTGAGGCAGGACAGGCGGTCGAGGAAGTGACCGTGTCTTTGGAGCATGTCAACCGTGGTGACCCCACAGTCAACACAGTAAGCCCTAGTGTTGGCACTGTAGTCCCGCTCACTCAAGCGCAGCTGCTGTCTCCAGTAGGGGCCTTCCCCGTAGACAGCATGGCCCTTTTTTTTTTTTTTTTTTTGAGGTGGAGTCTCGCTCTGTCTCCCAGGCTGGAGTACGGCAGGGCAACCTTGGCCCACTGCAACCTCCACCTCCCAGGTTCAAGTAATTCTCATGCCTCAGCCTCCTGAGTAGCTGGGATTACAGGCACCTGCCAGCACACCCAGCTGATTTTATTTTTATTGTTTTTGGAGACACGGTCTCACTGTATCCTCCAGGCTGGAGTGCAGTGGTGCGATCTCGGCTCACTGCAACCTCTGCCTCCCGGGTTCAAGCAATTCTTGTGCCTCAGCCTCCCGAGTAGCTGGGATTACAGGTGCCCGCCACCACGCCCGGCTAATTTTTTTCTTTTTAATAGAGACAGGGTTTCACTTTCTTGGCCAGGCTGGTCTTGAACTCCTGACCTCAGGGGATCTGCCTGCCTCAGTCTCCCAAAGTGCTGGAAGTACAGGCATGAGCCACTGCGCCCGGCCTTTTTTTTGAGACAGGGCCTCACTCTGTCGCCCAGGCTGAGTGCAGTGGCATGATCACACGAGGGCTCACTGCAGCCTCGACATCCCAGGCTCGAGGGGTCCTCTTACTTCAGCCCTCCTGAGTAGCTAGGACTATAGGCATATACCACCATGCCCAGCTAAGTTTTTATTTTTAGTAGAGATGGGATCTCACTGTGTTGTCCAGGCTGGTCTCAAACTCCTGGCCTCAAGCGATCCTCCCCCATCTTGCCTCCCAAAGTGCCGGGATTCCAGGCGTGAGGCCCTGTGCCCGGCCAGAGGAATGAAGTTCTGGCCCAGGCTATGTGGGTGAGTGGTGAAGCTGTCATGCTGAGTGAAAGAATCCAGGTATAAGGGTCCACATGGTCCTGATTCCATTTCTACGAAATGTCCAGAATGGGCAAATCCACAGACACACGAAGATGAGTGGTTGCCATGGGCTGGGGGAGGAGGAGTGGGGAGTCAGTGCCGATGGGGAGGGCGTTTGCCTTTGCAGGGAGGAAAATGTTCTGGAGGTGATGGTTGCAAAACATTGGAGCCGTTGCAAAAAACTGAAAGCACTAAATCATATACTTTTTTTTTTTTGAGACAGAGTCTTACTCTGTCACCCAGGCTGGAGTGCAATGGCACCATCTCAGCTCACTGCAACCTCCGCCTCCCGGGTTCAAGCAATTCTCTTGCCTCAGCCTCCCAAGTAGCTGGGATTACAGACATACACCACCACACCCAGCTAATTTTTGTATTTTTAATAGAGACAGGGTTTTACCATGTTGGCAGGCTGGTCTTGAACTCCTGACCTCAGGTGATCTGCCCGCCTCAGCCTCTCAAGGTGTTGGGATTACAGGCATGAGCCACTGAGCCTGGCCAAATTGTACACTTTAGAATAATTTTATATTATATGAATTTCACTTCAATAAAAAAATACAGGTAAGGGCTGGGTGCAGTGGCTCACGCCTGTAATCACAGCACTTTGGGAGGCTGAGGCGGACGGATCCTTTGAGGTCAGGAGTTTGAGAACAGCCTGGCAAACATGGTGAAACCCTGTCTTCACTAAAAATACAAACATTAGCTGGGCATGGTGGTGGCCATCTGTAATTTCAGCTACTCAGGAAGCTGACGCAGGAGAAGCACTTGAACCCAGAGGTGGAGGCTGCAGTGAGCTGAGATCACGCCACTGCACTCCAGCCTGGGCAACACAGCGAGACTCTGTCTCAAAAAAAAAAAAAAAAAAAATACAGGTAAGCAAAAATAAGTAAAGTCATCTGTAACCTGGCCATCCAACAGATGGAATCACTGTGGAACCCAAATGTATAGCCTTCCAGATTGAGACCTTTTTTTGTTGTTGTTGTTGAGACGGAGTTTTACTCGTTTCCCAGGCTGGAGTGGAGTGCAGTGGTGCCATCTTGGCTCACCGCAATTTCTGCCTCCCGATTTCAAGTGATTCTCCTGCCTCAGCCTCCTGAGTAGCTGGGATTACAGGCGTCCGCCACCATGCACATCTAATATTTTGTATTTTTAGTAGAGATGCGGTTTCTCCATGTTAGTCAGGCTGGTCTGGAACTCCTGACCTCAGGTGATCTGCCGGTTTCGGCCTCCCAAAGCGCTGGAATTACAGGCATGACAGATTGGGAACTTTTGACTATATGTACACACACACAGTCACACACCTGCATAAACATACACAGGCACAAACATTGCATTTTGCATAAAGGGATTACTTTACCTTGTTGCTTTTTTCAAAAGAACTGAGGGTCTGGGCCATATTATTGGGAATCACGCTTTCTAAGCAAAGTTTTAAACATGATGTTTTCCTGCTGATGATGTGTAAAAGAAATTGTCTAACCACTAGCTTGAGAACAAAGCTTTCCTTGGGCATCAGAAAGATTGTTTTTCCCCCAACATGGTGGACTTCGTGAGGGTGACCAGGCAGCGCCATGAGATCCCCATGGGTCTTCAGGCTGATCGCCAGGATCCTGGGGAATGCACACCTCCTTTAAAGGGATATGAATTCAAGCTCAGGACATTCTGGACCTCAGCTCCATTGTAAAAGTTGCTGCCAGGTGTGGTGGCTCATGCCTGTAATCCCAGTACTTTGGGAGGCTGAGGTGGGTGGATCGCCTGAAGTTAGGAGTTCAAGACCAGCCTGGCCAACATGGTGAAACCCCGTCTCTATGAAAAATACAAAACTTAGCCTGGCATGGTGGCATGTGCCTGTGGTCCCAACTACTGGGGAGCTGAGGCAAGAGAATCGCCTGAATCCAGGAGGTGGAGCTTGCTGTGAGCCAAGATCACACCACTGCACTCCAGCCTGGGTGATAGAGCAAGGCTCCATCTCAAAAAAAAAAAAAAAAAAAAAAGTTGCATAATGTTCTGTTTCCTGGATCGACCATAATTTATGCAACCAAGTGTCTCTTGGCAGGTACTTAGGATATCTAAACTGTCTCTTTTTCTGAAACATGCTGTTTGAACAACCTGGCTATATCTGTGTCCTGTTCCTTAATTATTAACTGGGGACAGATTCCTGCAGGTGACATATCTGGGTCAGAGACTTTGAACGGTGGCTTTCCATCATAATCTGCTCCAGAGAGCAGGGTACCCCTGGGGGTAGCTGAGGCAGAGACTCAGCCCACCCCTGTCCCGTGGGACTCCCTGGTAGCAGCTCTGTCTGGACTCTGGGGCAGCAGCCCTTCCGGGGGCTGCTTCCCTCCCTCCCCAGGCACAACCTTGGGGGAACGGACTGCCCTTCCCTGGGCCCTCAGCCTCACTGGCCCCTCACTCTCCCCTTATCCTATCTTCTTTTGGTCTCAGAATTCATCTGGTCCTGCCTTGCCTTGGAGCCAATGCTATTCCCTATGCCAGGAATTCCAACCACCTGCCTGATGGCCCCGTGAGTAATCCAGCCCGGGGCAGCAGCTCATATGACCCCGTTTACACGGAGGCCCTCCTGATCCAACAGGTCACGCAGATGCCTCTTACTGCCGGGCTCCCCACTAGCCCCCAAGCCCCCTCTGGTAGGACCCACCTTGCCTGTCTCTGTCCCAGTGCTGACCACTGCTGATTCCACACCTCAGCACAGGGGTGGAGGCATGTACACGCATGTGCGCACTCGCACACGCAGGCACACACAAGGGCTAGCTCCCTCACGCCCACTCATGCACACATACTCCTTCCGGAGAGCTCACTGACACATGTGCACTCACACACACATGCACACACACGTACACACACGCGCGCACCCACACACACGCACGCACTCACACACACATGCACATACACGCCCTGGGGCTTGCTCAGCTCTGCTACAAAGGGCCCCTTGGGCTCAGGCTACTGACCCTGCGACTCCTGACACTCCCGGTCCAGGGTCCCGTCAGCCTCTGCCTGAGCCTCGCTGGACTTGGGCCTGATCAGGGTCACTCAGTGGAGCTGTGGCCTTCTCTTCCTCCCTCTAGAAGCTCCTGCAAGACCAGCAAGGGTGTTGAGATAAGGATGGAGGAGGGAGGAGAAGGGAGAGGGAAGAGGGGAAAAGAGAGGGAGGAGGGAGGCCGGGCGCGGTGGCTCAAGCCTGTAATCCCAGCACTTTGGGAGGCCGAGACGGGCGGATCACGAGGTCAGGAGATCGAGACCATCCTGGCTAACACGGTGAAACCCCGTCTCTACTAAAAATACAAAAAACTAGCCGGGCGAGGTGGCGGGCGCCTGTAGTCCCAGCTACTCCGGAGGCTGAGGCAGGAGAATGGCATAAACCCGGGAGGCAGAGCTTGC
>NC_045447.1:1595106-1613542 GCF_002776525.5 Piliocolobus tephrosceles
CAAGACTCCGTCTCAAAAAAAAAAAAAAAAAAAAAAAAAAGAGAGGGAGGAGGGAGAGGAAGGATAGGAGGGGAAAGGAGGAGGGGAAGGGGGAAGGAGGAGGAGGGGGAAGAAGGAGGAGAGGAAGGAATCTTGCAATCTGAATAAAAACACTTTCGGGCCTCATTTGCACCCCAGGCCTCCCAGGCTCCGCCAGGCTTGGGTGGGTGGAGGTGCAGGCGTGGTGGAGAGCTGAGTCCTGGATTGGTCTAGCAGATCCCAGTCCTGGCTACACCGCCTCAACCACGTGACTTTGAGGGGCAGCTCCTCCTCTTGACACCCCGGCTGTTCACCTGCACAGCCTGGAGCCCACCCTGCTCTCGGGGCTGTGGTGAAAATCTGCTAAGGGCCTGTATTGCAGGATCTAGTGTCGGCCAGGGAAGTTCTGCACTGGGTCAAATCTCCAGGCCTCCTGTTGTGTTTTATTTTATTTATTTTATTTTTTTTTATTTTTATTTTTTTTTTGAGACAGAGTCTCGCTCTGTCGCCCGGGCTGGAGTGCAGTGGCCGGATCTCAGCTCACTGCAAGCTCCGCCTCCCAGGTTCACGCCATTCTCCTGCCTCAGCCTCCGGAGTAGCTGGGACTACAGGCGCCCGCCACCTCGCCCGGCTAGTTTTTTGTATTTTTTAGTAGAGACGGGGTTTCACAGTGTTAGCCAGGATGGTCTCGATCTCCTGACCTCATGATCCGCCCGTCTCGGCCTCCCAAAGTGCTGGGATTACAGGCTTGAGCCACCGCGCCCGGCTCCTGTTGTGTTTTAATCACAGCCTGCCTGTTGAGACCTAGTGTGTCCTACAGGGTGTGCGGTGGCCAGGCCCCAGGGGGCCCCAGGGACCCTCACCTCCCAGCATCTGTCACCTCCTGCCCTCCCACGGTCTTCTGGGCTTGGTCTGTGCAACCCACAGCCCTTGGTGGGAGTGTTGGTGTGTGGCTTCCTGGGCACCCAGGGCCCCTCAGTGGGGCTGGTTAGACCTAGTACTATGGCATAGACAGTAGCTGGTGCCAGGTGGCCCTGGCTGGAGATGTTCAGGACACATGGACATGCAAAGACAGCAGGTGGCCGAATACCTGTCACCATCCCATGTCACGTAAGGGGAGCAGTGCACACCGGCACTGGCCGTGCGAGGCCGCGGTGTGTAAATTCCTCCTGGGAACTTGTTTCCCAGCCCTGCCGAGAGCCGTGAGTGCAGCTGGCATGGGGGTCCCCGAGAAGAGTCCTGGCCCTGCTATGCTCCACTCTGTGGGGGACGCTCAGCCCTCCTCGACAGAAGGTGCACCTGGGAGATGGAGCTGGAGGCACAGAGGGAAGCGGGGGTTTTACCTAAAGCTCAGACAGATCAGGACTTGGGAGCCTGCCGGGGGGGACATTTGGGGCTCCCCCACAAGACTGAGCTCCCTGAAGGCAGGCTTTCCCCAGGGGGTGTAGCCTGCCATGACCCTGGGCCTGTGGGGACGGGCTCCTGACCGGCTGTGGTCTCACCAGGCAGACGCTGGGCTCCTGCCAGGCCTCTTGACCGTCTGTCTTGCCAGCCAGGACACATTCTCCTGGCCTGCCTGGCTTCTGCCTGCTTATTAAGAAGGTGGCATGAAAACAGAGCCACCCGCCATTGCCCCAGGGCTGCAGCCAGGTGCTCTCAGCAGGGTTCTCTGGGAGCCTGGGGAGGGGGAAGGCCCAGGGCCCGGGCCCTGTGCCCAGCCAGGCCCCACAGTGCTGGGCAGTGCAGTGCGCTGGCAAGAGAGTGTGTCTGCCTTTATTTATGCAGGTGACTGAGCAACAACAGGGAGAGGTTAACGTCATTTAAAGAAAGTGTTTTTGGCTGGGCGTGGTGGCTCAAGCCTGTAATCCCAGCACTTTGGGAGGCCAAGGTGGGCGGATCACGAGGTCAGGAGATCGAGACCATCCTGGCTAACACGGTGAAACCCCATCTCTACTAAAAATATTTAAAAAAAAACATTACCCGGGCACGGTGGTGGGCGCCTGTAGTCCCAGCTACTCGGGAGGCTGAGGCAGGAGGCTGCTGCACCCACCACCACGCCTGGCTAATTTTTGTATTTTCAGTAGACATGGGGTTTTACCATGTTGGCCAGGCTGGTCTCGAACTCCTGACCTCATGATCTGCCCTTCTCGGCCTCCCAAAGTGCTGGGATGACAGGCGTGACCTACCGCACCCGGCCGGAAATGAAATTTTAGGGTGGAAGATTGTATCTGTCTTTATACCAACACACTCATAAAATATAATTTTCAATGTATTTTTATCAAGGAAGGAGCCCATGAAGGCAGAGGGCCTGGGTCCCCAGGTTCCATCGCGCCCTGTGTGGAGGGTCCTGGCCATAGGGCAGTGGCCAATGGGAGCTCTGGAAATGCGGATGAAAGATACCTAAAAACTTGAAGGAATGGGGAAGGAGAAAGGGAGAGAAGGCAGGGCGGGAGGGAGGGAGGGAAAACTAATTCCCCAAGCCCAGAAACTAGGATGGGTGGACTTGCAGAGGGGAGGAACTTTAGTGTACCCCAAATGCCCAGAGGCGCCTGTGCAGTTCCAGTCATGCGGGCGGAACCGCAGTCTCAGGGCCGCTCCATGCTGGTTCCCGCTAGTGGCCCAGGGGCACCCACTGCTTGGAGGACGCACCCTGTGGGTGGGGCTGGGAGGCTCCCGCCTGGTGCTGCTGAGCTTTTGGGGGGCCCCGGATTCCTGGGGTGGTACCCACCTGGCCCGGCGCTCATCAGAGGACTCGGATTGTGCGGAAGGTTGTTGTACAGTAAGTGGCAAGTGTCCCTGGGGACGCTTTAAGGATCAAGGATGGTAGATCCAAAGCCGTGACCTCCTGTGGCTCCTGCATCTGGGGCCACATGTCCCGTGTCCTCCCTCCATCCCTCTGCCCTGTGGCCTGGTGCTGCCTCCACCCCACCCCACCCCCACCCCCACCCCCACCCCCAGGCCTGTCCACCAGAGGGCAGTGCTGCCCAGCCCTTCTCAGAGGCCTGGGGGAGAATCCAGGGTGGCCTTGGGGGACTTGGCCCTGGGCTGGGGAAGGGGTCGTCAGCTGAAATACAGGACACCCAGTTAGATCTGAGTTTCAGATAAACAACAAATAACACTTTTTAGTATAAGTAAGTCCCCATATTACACGGGACATGTTTATGCCAAAATATTCTTCCTCGCCTACCTGAAGTGCGGATCTAACCTGAGCCGGGGTTTTTGTTTTGTTTGCTAAATCTGGCAACCCTGCCAGGAGTAGGTGACTTGCAGGCTTTTGGAAGGCGGCTCCCAGGAGCAGGAAGGGCTGCAGCTAGCTCAGCAGGGATGGCCACTATCTGCCACACCTGCCTCAGGCTGTGACTCAGGCGGGGCTGTGACTCAGGCGGGGCTGTGACTCAGGCTGGATGTGGCAGGGCCGGGAGGGTAGGAGCTGGGGGGCTGAGCTGCTGGACCTTAACCGTCACCTCTTACCCAGAGGCGAGAGGACCTGACCCACTCAGCTGCACTCAGGGCTCTTGTGCTGAGGCCTTGGGGTGGTGAGGGCCGTGGTACGGGTCAAAGGCCAGAGCCCTGTGTCCTCTGCTCTGGAAGGCACGGCTGCAGTTGCAGTTAGTGTTGCTGACACCCTCTAGGCTTGTGCAGTGCACAACCTGCACAGCCGGGCTGGGCATCCGGGGCAGCTCCTCTGGGTCCCTCCTTACCCAGGTCCTGCCCTCTCTCTCTCCCTGCCTGCCGTGCACCTGCCCTCACTGTGGCCTCTGGACTCCTGCTGGAGTTTCCTTGATTGCATTTAAGTCACAACTCCACCTGGAATTCAACCTGGGCTCAGACACCCCAACCTTCTGGGATGGAAAAGAAAATGGAGAGTGTGGGGCAGACACCGGCTGAGCCGAGGGCAGGTCAGCACAGCCTCATGTCCGGCAGAGGGTGTCCAGGTTCTTGGCGTCATGAACAAAGAATTGGACAAAATGCACAAAGCAACGGAAGAAGGATGCAGTAAAGGCAGCGATGTATTGAACATGAATACACACTCCACAGTGGGAGCATGGCTGAGCACAGAGGCTCGGGAGCCCTGTGACAGAACTGCCTGGGGTCTAAATACGCTCCAGAGGTTTCCATTGGTTACTTGGTCTATGCCCTATGTAAACGGAGAGGCTATTTCCTGTCGTAGCTGATGTGTTTCCATTTGATTTTGTTCTAGGAAGTGGTGTCAATAGGCCTTAGGTACCCAGGCTCCAGACTCTCTTCTCCTGCCTCACTGGGGCCCAGTCATTGCCGTATCTGGATATCGGAGGCTGCCCCTGGCCCTGGCGGAAGCCCACCCACCATCCCCGAAGGCCGCTCTTTCCCAGGACGTCCAAAGGCTCTCGGTGAGTCGCTTCCCAGGTAGCCCCTGACGACTGAGGGCTCCAGACTCCGCACAGTCCACACTGCCACTGGGATCGGAAGGGCAGATTCCTCCCTCCTTCAGTCACACATTCACTCACCAATGGGGCACCTGCCATGGGGCACCTGCTATGGGGCACCTGCCGTGGGCCAGGAGCAGAGAAGAGGGTGCTGGAAGCGAACCCCTGGGTGGGCGGTGGGGTGGGGAGGGAAGCCCGCCTGCCTCTGCCCACAGGAGCACAGGCCTGGCATGGCCCCGGGACACAGGCCCCTGCCCCACACGGCAGCACAGATTCCCACGGCCCAGGCCTGGCGTGGTTCAGTGGAGAACACAGACTGGGGGTCCACTGGGGGCTGCCTGGACCCCCTGGAAACTGTGTGCACCACCTGGGTGGCCCAGAGTGTGGCGCTCAGCCTGAGAAGGATCCGGCGTTGGGAGCCCCTGCAGGTGCCAGAGCCAGCCCTCGGACACTTCACCGAAGGAAACTGCAGCCTCGTCTGGCACCTGATGGCCGTTTGCTGAGGTCTTGCTGTTTCTCTCATTTGGTGGAAGAGGGGACTGCGGCCCTCAGAGGAGAAGGGACCTGCCCAGGTCACGGCCTGTGGCACTCAGGCCTCGGCTGTGACTGTGATGCTGAGCCCCTAACCCCCAGCCTCAGCCTCATCTTGCCAAGCGGATGATCCTGTGGAAAGGTGAAATCTCTCCTGAAATTGGGGGGCGAGTCTGAGCCTGCAGCTGGGTTTGCTAAGGTTTGGACCGGTGCTGCCAAAGGCCCTTTCGACTGCGTTGTGGGCAGGGTGCAGGGCCAGAGCCAAGGCCACCCTGCAAGAGCCAAGCCCTTGGACTTACCGCAGGTGGAAAATGGGTGCTCTGGAGGTATTCGGGGGAAGGGTGAAGGGAGGAGCCGACTGCAGCCTAGGCCTCTCTGCCCCAGCTTGCTGGGGTTGGGACCTCGGCCCCTCTGCCCCAGGGGGATCAGCTGCTCCAAGCCCCGCCCACAGTTGGGAGGCCCTGGGAGGGGCTCAGGGAACAGAGCCTACTGTGGCGGGTGGGGCGGCCTTGGCATAGGAGGGGGCTCCTGAACGGCCCATTCTCTGGGGCACTTGCCTCGGTCCTGTGCCCTAGAGGAGATGCGAGAGGAGGGGTCTTGGAGGCCCTGGGCCCGATTGGACGTCACTCTCAGCAGTGAGTAAAAAGCCATGGGGTGAGGCGGAGGCTGCTGGCTGGCCTTCGTCCCTGCCTTGCTTGGGCTGGCCTGGGTCGTCCCGAGCCTGGGTCCCACTGAATCATCACACACCCCCTGCACGAAAGGGAAACTGAGGCCTAGAGAGGCAGGGCCGATCCGAGGTCACCCAGGGTCTCCTGGCTGGGTTGGGCTGCCTGACCCTGACCTTGGGCTCTTCAGCCCTACACCACACCCCTCTCTCGGACTGGGACCCACGCACACCCCACCCTCTGGGCCTCCCTGTCCTGTGTGAGCTCCAGCCATGGCAGTGTCAGAGGCCGGAGCTCTGCGTCTGCTCTGGTGCTTCCTGCCGTGTAGCCCGACTTGCCCCCGCTCCCTGTTACCTCAGATGCACCACTTAGACACGGGTGTCCCGGGTGTGAGAGGCCGTGCATAGGGCACAGCTGCTCTGGGCAGGGAAGGGCTACTGCAGCATGGGCCCCTCCTCCCTGGGCCGTCTCCTCTCTTATGTCTCCTGATGCCTCCCGCCCCTGTCCTCTCCATCCACCTCTGTCCTCTGTCTCCCAGCCCAGACATCCTCCTGGCAGGAGAAGGACCCTGTGGGGTGCGCTCTGCCCCTCACCCCCACCCCGGCCTGGGATCTAAATGCTCCGGTTGAGACATCCAAAGGCGTGACCTCCTGTTGGCTCCCACGTCTGGGGCCACATGTCCCCAGGTCCCACGTGCCCTGGCCAGCGCCCCTCGGGGCCCTCACCCGCCCTCCCTGACTCCCGGTGGAGCGTGTGGACCGCCCCGCCTGCTGCAGAGTCCCAGGCAGCCAGCCCAGAGGGCTCACCTCATCTATTTTTAAGCACAAGCCCATGAAAGATTCACAGGCTGCTTTATTTACAGGTGGTGGGAATGGCACTGTGCCCAGCACACCCACCAGGAGGCTGGACAACCCGTCGGCCCGGGTACACTCTGCCCGAGAGCCCCAGGCATGCCCAGCTTGGACCTCAGTGGATCTGCGCAGGCTGAGATCCCAGCATAGCCCGGCCTCTCCGTCTAGTCTCCAGGCCTGGCTCTGATGTCCTCCCTGGAAGGAGGGAGCCCCTGTGGGGACCATCCTGAGGCCCAGCTGTGCTGTGGCTGCCCCCTGGCCACATGTCCCAGTGTCTCCAGCTGCTAAGAGCCTCTCCCCTTCTCTGGCTTTTGTCCCGGTGTCTCTCCAGAGCAAGTCTTTGGGGAGAGGCCTAGTCAGGGCCACAAGCCCTGCCACAAGCCCTGCTGAACGCAGTGAGCATTGCGTCTCCACTTTATAGATGAGGAAACTGAGGCTCTGGTGCCTTGGCTAACTCAGGGTGTAAAGCCAGATGGACTGGTCTTCAAAGCCTGGCTGCCCTGCTCCGCCAGTCCTTCCTGGGCCACACAGCGCTGGCTTCATCTCCGCTTCCTGGAATTGGAGAGGCTTGGCTGGTCCTTCCGTCCTCACCCGCTCCTGGGCTGTGGGCTCCCCGGGAGCCAGCTTAGCTCTCACTGTCACCTGGTGTCATGCGCTGTCTGGCTGGGTCCCAGCAAATGCCCAGGAGGACTCTCAGCTGTCCTTGGGCGGGTACAGCCGCATGGCCACCACCGGCCCAACACCCCTGCCCCTGGTAGCTGAGGGCATCTCAAGGGTCAGACAGGGCGCTGGCCATACCTACACAACAGAACCAGGCTCCCAGTCCCTCACAACACCCTTGGGATAAACCCAGCAGAGCCCACGCCAGCCCTCCCTAGGAGAGAAGCACTCATTTTAGAGAAAATCTCTTTTCTAGGCCGGGCAAGGTGGCTCACATCTGTAATTCCAGCACTTTGGGAGGCCGAAGCTCGTGGATTACTTGAGGTCGGGAGTTTGAGACCAGCCTGGCCAACATGATAAAACCCCATCTCTGGGTGTGGTGTCGGGTGCTTTTAGTCCCAGCTACTCAAGAGGTTGAAGTAGGAGAATTGCTTGAACCCAGGGGGTGGAGCTTGCAGTGAACTGAGATCACGCCACTGCACTCCAGCCAGGGTGACAGAGCAAGACTCCATCTGAAAAAAAAAAAAAAAAAAGAAAAGAAAATCTCTTTTCTTGGCACCTCTGCCCACCCATAAGATTCTCTGGAGCTTTACTTCTAGAAACAAAGACTGTGTTAGCTTCCCAAATGTGGCATTATATTAAAATACAAAATATTTCCTCATCACTCCCTGAGTTCCCAGCCCGCCTCCTCTCGGATCTTGTCGGAGGAAAAGTGGACGTTTCTCTCAACCCTTCTGCAAGGTGCAGAGAGGAGGGAGGAGGTGAAATTGGGTCACACCCTCTTCAGGAGAGCAGTGGGCAAAACCCCACTTGTGTAGAGAGGCAACAGGGTCACCGTGTGCTGCCCTGGCGCTGCTCCTGCCAGCCGTGGCAGGAGCCTTCGCTCTTTTCCTTTTTCCACCAGTCAGTCCCGGCTGTCTGGTGTTCACCCTTGACAGCCTCAGTTTTCCCTCTGTAAAATGGGGATGCATTTGCTGCTATGGAAAGTGTGTGCTGCTTACCTGCTATGTGCCAGGCATTGGCCTGAGTGCTGGTCATACATGGTGCACAAAACAGACGAGGCCCCACGGGCTCCATGCCAGGGGGAGGAGAGGAGGGAGAGGCGTCCAACACACACACAGTCACCTGCGGGTGTGGGAAGATGGCGGCCACCCTGGAAAGGTCAGTGGGCTGGGAGGTAAAGGAGAAGAAGGGGGCTGGCACATAAAGCCCCTGGACAGGCCTGAGGGTTGTGAGGACTGGATTCCACAGCCAGGGTACAACCTGCTCGGGACCTGGGAGGCTCGGGACAGAGCCTCCAGCTGAAGGTGCTGTGAAGCTCCACCCCCTCCAGGAAGTCCACTTGGGACCCCAGCCCCCATCCCCACATCCCCCAGTTTCCAGCAGTGGCACTCCTGGCTGCAGGGTGCACCCACCACATCTGCCCTGGGAGGTGAAAACCCCGCAGCCCTCAGCAGCCACCTCTCAACCTCCCAGGCACAGCAGTGGAGCTCTCAGACCTCCGGGCTGTGGGGTGCGCAGTTCCGGCTCCAAGAGTGGAAATAGGTCAAACCAGGCCCTCCAAGCTGATTCCAGATGAAGCCCAAATGAATCTGGAAGGAGATCGGGCTGGAGAATGCTCTCCTGGGTTTTGCTGTAAGATGCCCACAGGCCTAAGGCAAAAGGATGCGTCTCCACTTTTTTTTTTTACACGACGCTTTTTTGAGCGCTGCTGTCTCGCTCCGTCACCCAGGCTGGAGTGCAGTGGCCGGATCTCAGCTCACTGCAAGCTCCGCCTCCCGGGTTCACGCCATTCTCCTGCCTCAGCCTCCCAAGTAGTTGGGACTACAGGTGCCGCCACCTCGCCCGGCTAGTTTTTTGTATTTTTAGTAGAGACGGGGTTTCACCGTGTTAGCCAGGATGGTCTCGATCTCCTGACCTCGTGATCCGCCCGTCTCGGCCTCCCAAAGTGCTGGGATTACAGGCTTGAGCCACCGCGCCCGGCCAGCGTCTCCACTTTCAAGAAAAGCTGGGACCACCTGGGGACGGGCTGCTGAGCCCAGGCAGCGAGACCCCACGTCCTTCAGGACTGCAGTTCCCCATTTGAAGAGCAGTTTCTGTATTTGTCACTGTCTCCGCACAGTTTGGGGGGGTGGTTACAATATTCAGGGAAATGTTTTAATAGCTCAACTCTGCATCTGAAAAAAGAGGGGCTGTAATTCCCTGCTGACCCCTTAGAGCAGGGGGCAGCCAGCACTCCAGCAACTGCAGCAAACCCAAGAGTCCCTATGAGGAGGGACCCCAGGAAACTGCTTTTCTATTTTTTATTTATTTTTATTTATTTATTTTTTGAGACAGAGTCTCACTCTCTCTCCCAGGCTGGAGTGCAGTGGTGCAATCTTGGCTCACTGCAAGCTCCGCCTCCCGGGTTCCCGCCATTCTCCTGGCTCAGCCTCCCCAGTAGCTGGGACTACAGGCGCCGCCACCACGCCCGGCTAATTTTTTGTAGTTTTAGTAGAGACGGGGTTTCACTGTGTTAGCCAGGATGGTCTCGATCTCCTGACCTCATGATCCGCCCTCCTCGGCTTCCCAAAGTGCTGGAATTACAGGCGTGAGCCACCGCGCCCGGTCAGGAAACTGCTTTTCAATCTCCATCTGCTCTCTGAGGTGGGACGACGGGTCGGGGCTGGGCCAGGTGACTGCTGCCCTTGTCCCAGCCGCACCTTGCCCCGCCACGCTGGCCGTGCTGCCAACCGGATGTGAACGCTGCCACCTGACACCCAGCTTACCTGCCCCGGGAGCGTCCCTGGTGACAACGCTACTTCTGGTACCCAGTGTGGGGCATCCCAGCCCCGCGCGGAAACACGCCCCAGTTTGCCTGCCCTCCCCCAAGAGTCTCCCTACAGGGGCCCGAGGGCACCCTAAGAGCCAGGCCTTCGGCCAGGTGGCCACTGGTCACTCGGGGGCGGTTCGAGCGGCCCTCTGCGTGGCCACCGGCCTGGCACGGGCGGTCGCGTCCCCGCTGCCTTTCCGCCCTTGGGGAGCTGTGGTTCTGGGCGCAGGAGCCTGTGGCTGCCCCGGCAGCGGGGCGAGGGGGCACCCGGCGGGGCAGGAGGCCCAGACCGTGGGGGTCAGCTCCACAGACTGAGCGACCAGGAAGCCAGGATGGGGGTGGCCCTGGGACCGGGAGGGTGGGAGCAGAGTGCCAGAGCCTCGGTGACCTGGCAGTGGGCCGCAGGGAGAGACCGTGGAGGGAGGGGCCGGGTGACCCACGGCGGGAAGAGGGGGGCCGTGTTGGGGCGGGGTTGGCGACAGTGTCGGGCGGGGCTGGGGGCCGTGTCTGGGCGGGGTCTGGTGAGGGGGCCGTGTCGGGGCGTGGTTGGGGACAGTGTCAGGGCGGGGCGCCTCACCTAGCCCTTCCCTGCCGCGCGCTCCTCGCCCCACCCCGCGCCCCGCCCCGCCGCGCCGCCCTCGCAATAAGGGGCCTGAGCGCGCCGGGGAGGAGCCGGAGCGGGAACGGGAGTGAGCAGGGCCGCGCCGTCGGGCGCCGGGCCGGGCAGGGCCATGGAGCTGTGGCCGTGTCTGGCCGCAGCGCTGCTGTTGCTGTTGCTGCTGGTGCAGCTGAGCGGCGCGGCCAAGGTCGCCCTGTACTGCGCGCTGTGCTTCGCGATGTCCGTCATGGCCTCGGCCGTCTGCCTGCTGCGCCACGGCGGCCGGACGGTGGAGAACATGAGGCAAGGACGGGGGCCGCCGGGAGGGGCCGGGGAACCGCCGCGCCGCTTCCGCTTTCCTAACTTTCTTCTGGGTTTCCCCCCTTCCTGCCCCGCCCGGCCCGCCCCGCTCCGCTCCGGGGCTCCGGGGAGAGCTCGCCTGGGCCTGTGGCGGGCACGGGAGGGGGTCCCGGAGGGAGGGGGCCCCGGAGCCAGGGGGTCCCGGAGCCGGCGTCACAATGCCCAGCACCCCACCCGCCGCCCTGGCCCCGGGCGTCTACACCGGTTTCGGCCTCCGCCGCGTCCCTGTAGCCCGGCGTGGGGTTCCGGGGGCGGAGCGGCTTTCGGAGAGAAAGGGGGCCGGGCCGCGCTGGGAGAGGCTCAGCCCTGCTTCCTGAGCGGGGAAACCGAGGCCGGGGCTGCGGGGACTTGCCCCAGGGCCATTCATTGGGGCGCACGGCGGCGTGGGGCGCCCCTCGGCCTCCCTCCGACGCCCTCCTGCCCGTCGGCCTGGTGATGGGCGCACCTGTGAGGCGGGTTCCCCTCTCTACCCTTCCTCTTCACAGGGAGTTGGGGGACCCGGAGGGGACCTGCTTCAGTGCTGGGGAGCGTGACGCTGGCCTCCAGCTCTGGGGGTCCAGCTTCCACCCGAAGGGAAGGAAAAGTTAGGACTAGGGTGTGGCGGGGCTGATATGTTCCCCTGGACGCCTTCCCGAAGGTGGGAGCTTGGTTTTGCCAGGCTGGGGTTGGGGGCCAGAGTTCAGACTGGGCTGCCAAGGACGGCAGGGGCTGGCTGCTCCTGGGCGGGGTGGCTGCTGGAGAAGGCTTTTGCCTGCCCCCTCTCCCTGTTAGCCATCTCCAGGCTGTTGCTACATTTCTCTCTGCCCTGTTTGGACTGCCCAGCCAGTGGCTTTTGCAATGGCCTGAGGTGGGGGCATTGCGGCCCCAGAGGCCCCCTTCCCCGTGGTTCCAGGGGCAGTGGGTGAAGGTTTGCTACCTCCCCACATCGCTGTCATTGCCAGTCCTGGGAGGGCGCTGAGGCTCCTGGAACGGGCCTACATTCATGAACCGCTCCCGCCCCCACCATGGCTTCCCAGGGAGCCCCAGAAGCTCCAGGAATATGAAGAAGGACACTGGGGCTGATGGTGAGCATGGAGAGTCCGAGAAGGGCCTGGTAGCTGCTCAGCCGGACATGTGTGTGACCGGTGGTGATGTGGGCCGGGTGGCCCAGGCCGGGGTCCCGGGGAGCGCACCCTCCAGGGCTGCCCCAGGTGGTGACTGGCGTGGACTTCCCCAGTGGAGCACCCTTCAGGGAGGAAGGCAGTTTCCAGCAACAGGGAGTTCCTGGGGGCTGGGCTCTGGGCACCTGTGCTGGAATATCTGAAGGCCTCACCTGTGGTTCTAGCCCTGGGATCCCCTGTGGGCAGGGGTCTCTGTGAAGGGCCCCCCCTCAGCCCCTGGGGTGATTCAGAGTAGGAGCGAGGGTGCAGCTTTCCCAGCTGAGGAGGGGCCAGTCTGTGGGTTCCTTGGGGGGGATGCCCCCCACCCCGAGGAAATGGCATGTGTGGTTCTGACGCCAGCAGGGCATCCTGGGCCGGGTGTGTCCTGGGGTCCGGACAGGGGACAGGATCCTGTTCTTTCAGCAGAAGTGACGGTGCACCTGACTTAGGAGACCCTGAAGCAGACCCCACTACTGAGCTAGGCCACTACTGAGCTAGGCCCCAGGCCATGGGCCTCTTGATCGGCAGCCTCCTCGTGTGAGAGCCTGGCTTGCTCTGCAGGGTCCTCTGCCTGAACTTCATGGATGTTTCCCAGGGGCCAAATCGCAGTTCACCTGCTGCTCTTTCTATGGACCTGGCTGGCTGGGCTGGCTGGCACTGGACCTGCTGCCCTACTCGCCCACTCGGCCCTGTCCCCATCTCAGCCTGGAGATTCTGACTAACCCGGGTGTCCTCGGGACCTGGGGCCTCTCATGGTGCTTGGATGGGACCCTCCTGCCACCCTTACCTCTTCAGGGCAGCACCCAGGCTCAGGCCTGCGGACTAGTGGCTTCCGGGACACTGGCTGCTAACAGCAGGTGCTTTGTTCTGGCTTTGGTCCCTGAAGAGAAGGGAGGGCCGGAGGGCGGGGCAGTCTGGAGGAGAGGCCTGGGGCTCTATGGCTGCGTTCCCCACACCTCTGCAGGGCTCCCCAGGCCCCGGGGTCCCTGATGACTCCCAAGACTCCCAGCAATGGCTAAGAGTGGGGCTGTTGTGAACATACATTCACTCCGTGGGGGCCGTCGGGAGGGGCGAGAAAGGCAGATGAAGAGGAGGCGCTTTGTCACTCCAGGGAAGGGACCCGGGGGGCTGGAAGGGAGGGAGGGGATACTTGGCCTCTGTTCCTGCTGTGCGCCACGGGTGTCTCCAGCCTCGGGAACAGGGATTCGCATGTACTCGGTGTTATAAATAAGGACACTGAGGCTGAGATAAGTAACTTGAAACTGGGGCAGGGTGCCTAAGCCAGGACGGGGTGGAACTGGGGTTCGAACCCACTGACAGTGACTCCAGAGTACCTGCTTTTCCCTTTCCCCGCCGTTCCCAGCCCAGCGCTTGGCGCCGTCGGGCCGCCCTGTGGCAGGCCTGAGCTCTGGGAGGGGCGCTCCGTCTTGCCCCTGAGCAATGGCTGCCCTGGCTGAGGCCCAGCCCCTCCCCACGTGGTTCCAGGCGGCGCCCAAGAGCCCCCTGCTGTCTACACTGTAGTTCTGAGCATGTGAGGGTCGGTGATGGGACTAGAACCGCTGAGGCAGCCTTTGCTCCCACCGGGCTTGGGGCTGAGACCATGGACCCCTTCCAGGCAGGGGTTGTCCCCAAGCCCTTCCCTGTGTGCACAGTTAGGGTGGAGCTGCGGGGCAGGTTTCCTCACCAGGGGCCGATGCCCTGGTATATCCATTTGACAGAGGAAAGCAAAGCCCAGAGCCCCTCTGTGTCCTGCAGCTGGGTTCAGCTACAGGATCAGAAAACCCTAAAGACGGCAGCTTAATCCACAGAGAAGTTTACTTCTTTTTTTTATTTTTTATTTTTTATTTTTGAGAGACGGAGTCTCGCTCTGCCGCCCAGGCTGGAGTGCAGTGGCCGGATCTCAGCTCACTACAAGGTCCGCCTCCCGGGTTCCCGCCATTCTCCTGCCTCAGCCTCCCGAGTAGCTGGGACTACAGGCGCCGCCATCACGCCCGGCTAGTTTTTTGTATTTTTAGTAGAGACGGGGTTTCACCATGTAGACCAGGATGGTCTCGATCTCCTGACCTCGTGATCCGCCCGTCTCGGCCTCCCAAAGTGCTGGGATTACAGGCTTGAGCCACCGCGCCCGGCCTACTTCTTTTTTTTTTGAGACGGAGTCTCGCTCTGTCGCCCAGGCTGGAGTGCAGTGGCCAGATCTCAGCTCACTGCAAGCTCCGCCTCCCGGGTTTACGCCAGTCTCCTGCCTCAGCCTCCCGAGTAGCTGGGACTACAGGCGTCCGCCACCTTGCCCAGCTAGTTTTTTGTATTTTTTTTTTAGTAGAGACGGGGTTTCACCGTGTTAGCCAGGATGGTCTCGATCTCCTGACCTCGTGATCCACCCGTCTCGGCCTCCCAAAGTGCTGGGATTACAGGCTTGAGCCACCGCGCCCAGCCGAAGTTTACTTTTTCATGCAGAAAAGCAGAGCAGATGGGCAGCCTAGGGAAACAGCAGTTAGTTTCCGGCTCCTTTGACCTATGTTCCTACCATTTTCAGTGTCCTAGAGAGAAAAGGGGTGCCCTTCCTCTTAAGGATGCTCCCCGAATTGAACCCCATGCTCTGCTGGTATCCGGAGGCCAGGACCTAGTGGTCGTGACAGCTCCTGGCTGCAGGGCAGGCTCCTGTCCTGTGGAGCAGTTGCCCACGCCACACGCCCAGTGTGGGAAGAACGCACAGGGGACTTGGGATGTCGGGCAAGGTTTGATCCAGATTTGCTGGCCAGTGCACAGTCCTGGGTCCCCTGACAGATGTCCGGTGGGGATACAGTGCCATCGGGGAGCCCCGTGTCACTGCAGCACTGGGGTCTTAGTCCCAAGGGAGACTGTGACCTTGGTTCTCCAGAGCTCTCCAGGTGTCTCTCTGCAGGCCCAGAAATTGGAGCTGTCCTGATTGAGGGATGGGAGGGCTTCTCTGGCCCCACCTCCTCCCAGCCCGCCGTACCTGCACTCCCACACATCCCCTTTGAGGAGTCATTGGGGACCCCCCACGTCCAGGTGTTTGTGTGGGCTGGACCCCCCACCCCCATGGACCCGTCCTGCCTTGTGCTGCAGCTCGGATGACACTTATCGGAAAACACCAGATTCCTCGCTGGGGCCCCTGTCCCTGGAGCATCCTTGATGGCTCTGCGTGGCCCCATCGAGCCCTGGGGGTTGGGGGGAGGCTGCCCTGAATGAGCTCACACAGCTGAGGATGGGCAAGTCGTGGCTCAGAGGGCTGCGGGGTCTCCTGGGAGTGTCCCAGCCCAGGGCCAGGGCAAGGGTCAGCGAGTGGCCTTCCATGAGGACAGCCTGGCCAATGGCCTGGGCCCTGACCTAGACCCACCTCCCAGCTGCCTGAACCTGCTGCTGGTGGGACCAGGGACTTAGGCACATTGAGGGGCCTTTTGCTTTGATTTACTTTGGATTTTTTTGTTTTTTTTTGAGACAAGGTCTCGCTCTGTTGCCCAGGTTGGTTTCAAACCCCTGGGCTCAAGTGATCCGCCTGCCTCAGCCTCCCAAAGTGCTGGGGTCATAGGTGTGAGCCACCGCACCCAGGCCCGCCCATTTTGGATTCTTTCCCTCCTGTGTCATCCTCATCACAGCCACTGTTGGTGGAGGTCCTGTCCTGGCCTGAGGGTGCGCCGGGTGTCGGGCCTTATGGAGTGTAAGCCCGTACACCCTTCCAAATGCGCCTGGGGGGGGTCAAGTGCATTGCCCGAGGCCATAGCTGGGATGAAGGGAAATGGGATCCAAATCCCCGTCTGGCCCAGAGCCTGGGTGTGGGAGCAGCACAGGTGTCCGAGGGCTGAGCTCAGATGGTCTGAGGAGGCTGGATTCCTACAGACCCCAGAGGGGTCTCATGGTGCTTCGCTCAAGGCCGGTGGGCTCCAGTCCGAGGGCTTCTGAAAGAGACTGGGGCAGGACCTGGGCTTTCAGCAGGAGCCCGCTGCTCCAATGCCACCGGAAGGGCCCAGTCTGGGCTCAGCCTTGCTTGGTTTGGGCACTGGGCTGCTTCCTGGGCCTCCTGCCTTGCTGGGCAAAGCTGGCACAAGTCACCTGCCTGGCAGCGGCCAGCAGGGTTCCCCAAGCTCCAGGCTTCCGGTGACCTTGGCTTTGCCCCTGCTGGGGTACCCTGGGGAGGCAAGGAGTCCAGGACCTGGAGTTGGGGTCCGTGTGACTGTGTCCTGGACCAGCACAGCGACACCTGCCCCAGGCTTTGGGGAAAGGACGGGGTGGCCTCTCATCCCCCTGTGGTGGGTGGGAGGAGAGTTTGTGTGAGGCGGGGTGCTTGGCACAGGACAGGACCTGGGCTGGGCAAGCTGGCCGGGGAAGCCTGGGGACAGTGGCTGCTCTGGCCACTCTGAGCTTCCCGCTGGGGGAGGCCGGAGCAGGCTCCCAGCCTGCTGAGGGGTTGAGGGGGCTGTGGAGCCTGGGGGAGGGAGGGAGCCTCAGGATCAGCTCCTAGAGTCCTAATGGGGGCCCTCGCTGCCCCAGCACGACTCTGCCAGCTCAGAAGCAGGGTTCCGAGGGGGCGCTCAGGCCTGTTCTAGCTTCCCTGCTGTGTGGCCTGGGGGAAGTCACTTAACTTTGCTGAACCTTGAACCTCGGCTTCCTCATCTGAAGAGGGGGGTTATGATCGTACCTACCCTGGGGGGTTACCCTCAGAACGAAAGGGTGACTCATGTTGAACCCTTGTCTCGGGGCTTTGCACACAGGAGGTACAGGGGGCCTCTGTGCTTAGAAGGCGATTTTTCTCTGCCTGGGTTCCCCAGGGTGTCCTCGGCTGCAGGAGCTTCTGCAGGGCTTACAAGGTTCAGGCCCTTCCTCTCTGAGGAAACACTTTTTTTTTTTTTGAGATGAAGTCTTGCGCTGTCATCCAGGCTGGAATACAATGGCACCATCTCGACTCACTACAACCTCCACCTCCCTGGTTCGGGTGATTCTCCCGCCTTAGCCTCCTGAGTAGCTGGGATTACAGGCACCTGCCACCAGGCATGGCTAATTTTTGTTTTTTTAATAGAGACGGCATCTCACCGCGTTGGCCAGACTGGTCTCGAACTCCTGACCTCAGGTGATACGCCTGCCTCGGCCTCCCACAGTCCTGGGATTACAGGCGTGAGCCACCTCGCCCAGCCAGGAACCGCTTTTAAAGTGAGAGTCTATACTTTCCCACCAGCTTTCAGAAAGCTCTGAACTATGTATGGGACACTAGGGGAGGAAGTGCAGTGGCTCCACGTGGCTGGTGCAGGTGGCCCTTTGTCCCCTTGAGGACATCAACTTGGACTTTCTTCCGCCTCCAGGGTATACCTTTCTCCCCCAGCCACACCGTGGGCTGCAGAGTTCTGTAGAGCTACAGCCTCCTTCTGGCCTAGGGCAGCCTCCATCCGCTCATCTTTCTGGCCTGAGGACCAGGGGCTGGTGATGGGCGGCAGGACAGAGCGTCTGCTCGGTGCTGCCTGCTGGGCGGGGATTTGTAACCTGTGTGTTTCACAGTTGAGAGAAGTATCAGTGCACGATCCATCCCCTGAGCAGCTTAGATATTAAAAAAAAAAAAAAAGGATAAGTTTTAGAGCTGGAGAGTGGTGCTGACCGCACAGCAGGGGATGCGCCGAGTGCCATGGAACCATGCGCTGAGAAACAGGTAAAATGATAATGTTTAAGTGATGCGTGTTATACCACAATCAAAACAGATGAGGGCCGGGTGCCTGGCTCACTCCTGTCATCCCAGCATTTTGGGAGGCCGAGGCGGGCGGATCACGAGGTCAGGAGTTTGAGACCAGCCTGGCCAACATGGTGAAACCCCATCTCTGCCCAAAATACAGAAATTAGCCCGGCATGGTGGTGGACACCTGTAGTCCCAGTTACTTGCTAGGCTGAGGCAGGAGAATTGCTTGAACCCGGGAGGGGGAAATGGCAGTGAGATGACATCACGCCACTGCACTCCAGCCTGGGTGACAGCAAGACTCTGTCTCAGAAAAATAAAAAATAAATGCACATCTCATTTTTTAATAATTTTAGATTTACAGAGAAGTTGCAGAGATATGACAGGGGGACTCCATATGACCCTCACCAGTCCTCCCTTGTTAATGTCTTACATCGCCAAGATGCAGTTGTCAACACTAAGAAACCAGCTGACCTGCTGTGGTGGCTCATGCCGGTAATCCCAGCACTTTGGGAGGCCGAGGCGGGAGGATCACCTGAGGTCAGGAGTTCGAGACCAGCCTGGCCAACATGGTGAAACCCCGTCTCTACTAAACATACAAAAACTAGCCAGGCATGGTGGCATGTGCTTGTAATCCCAGCTACTCGGAGGCTGAGGCAGGAGAATTACTTGAATCCGGGAGGCGGAGGTTGCAGTGAGCCAAGATGGTGCTACTGCAC
>NC_045447.1:1613642-1628160 GCF_002776525.5 Piliocolobus tephrosceles
TCTCTACTAAAAATACAAAAAATTAGCCAGGCGTGGTGGCGCACGCCTGTAATCCCAGCTACTCAGGAGGCTGAGGCATGAGAATTACTTGAGCCTGGGAGGTGGAGGTTGCAGTGAGCCGAGATCACACCACTGCACTTCAGTCTGGGTGACAGAGTGAGACCCTGTCTCAAAAATAAAAAAGTAGATAAAAGATGGAACTGGCCAGTGTCACTACCAGAGGGAACCACTGTCCCTTTCAGATGTGATCTGAGACTTCTGCAGGCAGCTAGCTTGGAATTGCAGGTGCGTCTTGGCTGCTGCTAGAAATCTTACGCGTGTCCTTCACAAGATGTGAGTGTGGACCTGCCCTGTTCTTCCCCTCTGTCGCAGCTGGCTGTGAAACGGACCCTAATTTACTTTCGCTCTCCCTACCGGTGGACATTTAAGCATTTTCAGGTTTTCCTAATTCACCGCACACTTGAGCACCACAGGCTTCTCCAGGCGTCGGGCGAATTCCTGGAAGATTCTGAGAGGAGAGGGGCCAGGTTTCCTCAGGGCTCTGGCCGGGCCTGCCAGCCTGCCCTCCGGAGGCATCTGTGTCTGTGCGACTCCCCACTCCTGCCAGCTGCTGGGCCCGTTCCCAACACCCTGGCTGGCACCTCCTGTTATCAGGCGTTTTAATCTGTGCCGGGGGAAGGATAAGGATGGTCTCTTGTTTCCATTTGCATTTCTTTGATTGGTGACGCGACCGTCTTGCTAGCACAAGACAGTTTCGTGTTTTCTGTTGGTGAACTGCCAGCTATTGCCTCCTCATCTTCTTGGAGCGTCACAGGGTCCCGGGAAGCTGGATTGTGCAGATGAGTGTGGAGGCAAAACAGCCCTGCAGTTCCCCTGAGCGTGTGGGTGCTGCCAGCCCGGGCACGCCTTCTGGGTGGGAGGGGGCGGTGGCCGGCGTGGCCTGGAGAGATGTCTCCGGAGCTGGCTGAGGAGGGCAGATCTGAGGAGGCCCCAGGCTTCCAAGTCCAGGGACGGACGGCTGGACTCATCAGAATTAACCATTAGGCCCCCCCTTGACTCAGTTTCCCCATCTGCAACCGGGGTCATGAGCGTTGCCCCATCCGCCGGAGGTGGTGCTGCCACAGGCCTGGGCTCACACATGGAAAGGCAGAGCGCCAGGGCCAGGGAGGGGGCGGGGGTGTTGGTGTCGTATGGGAACAGACGTCAGCCAGGGAAGGTGGAGAATTCTGGAGACGAGGGAGAAGATGGCTGCAGGACACCGAATGTGCCCAGCGCCTGTGAACCGTGCACCCAGAAAAGGCCAAGGGGATACATTTTATGTTACGTGTATTTTACCACAATTTTTTTTTTTTTTTTTAAAGGCCAGGCGAGTTGGCTCAGGTCTGTGATCCCAGCACTTTGGGAGGCCGAGGTGGACAGATTGCTTGAGCCTAGGAGTTTGAGACATGGTGAAACCCCATCCCTACCAAAAATACAAACACTGGCCAGGTGTGGTGGCACACGTCTGTGGTCCCAAGCTAGTCAGCAGCCTGAGGTGGGAGGAGCCCAGGAGGTGGAGGCTGGAGTGAGCCGAGATTGTGACACTGCACTCCAGCCTGGGTGACAGAGCAAGACCCTATTAAAACAACAAAAATCCCCACCAGTATGGCTTTGAGAGGAGGCCTCGGCTTTGAAACCCTGCTCTGTGGCCTGGAGCAGTTACTCAGACTCATCTGCACAAAGCGGGGGGCCCTTAGGACTGTCGGGGGATCAAATGGCGGGTGGCACTACTCTGCATGGAGAGGGGAGCAGGACTGGGAGCCCCCCGGTCAGCGCTGGCACAGCTTTGCCCCTGGTCATCCACCCCTGCTGAAGCTTTGGGGTGAGCTCTGTCCTCCTGGCTCCATCCCTGCCGGCTGCCCTGTGAGGGGCATGTACCCTATCTGGGGTATGCCCAGAGCTTCCTGGCAGCGCAGCAGGGCACAGGCTTGGGGTGCTTGGAGCTGGTCAGAGACTTCAGGTGTCCCTTGGACATCCCTGGTCCCAACCATGATGGGCTGCTTGGACGAGGCCACCTCACATTCGCAGGTGCTCCAAGGACAGCTGCCAGTGGGCTGGGCCCCTGCCAGAGTGGGGGCTGCTGGGGCCGGTGCTCAGGTGGCCGGGACCCTGGCTCTGTTCCTGCTCCTGGTGCGACCTCAGACGAGCCCCGAGCTCCCCGCCGCCTATTCATGGGGAAAGGGAACCCAGCCTGATTCTGTAGGGTAGGGGTGAGAGAGGGTCTCGGTCTTGGCTGTTTTCTGGAAGAGCCTTTTGGAGGTCCTTTCAGAGGTGTCCACTGGCACTGACACTTTCTTCCTGTTGTGGCCCTGCCTTGAGGGGCCAGTGACCTTCCCCAGGGTGTGTGGGGCCCCATCTCCTCTGCAGGGGTGCAGAGGCTGCTCTCCCTGATGTGGGTCCTTCGTGGCGGACGTGAGAGCCAGTGCCACTTCCTTTCCGGCTGGGTCCCCTGTGGGGTGTCTGAGGGCTGGGCAGGCCCCTGGATGTGGATTTGGAAGTGGGCGCCTGCCCATGTTCCTAGCATCCGAGTTCCAGAGGCTCTGGGTTTTCCCCTGTTGTAGGGGAGATGGAGGCAGTGCAGCCGTCGAGGTGGGTGAGCCGGGCCTGGGACTCTGTCCCTTCAGGGGCTCCCTCCCCTGTGTCTCCCGGTCTCCTGCCCTGCACCAGGAGGGCCTCTCCCCAGCCTCCTCCACACCCCACCCCCAGGCCTTCGCGCCCCAGCCTCGGCTGCGGGATCTGCGGGACCCATGTTCACGGTGGCCTCCCCTGCAGCATCATCAGCTGGTTCGTGCGGAGCTTCAAGTACTTCTACGGGCTCCGCTTCAAGGTGCGGGACCAGCACAGGCTGCAGGAGGCCCGGCCCTGCGTCATTGTCTCCAACCACCAGAGCATCCTGGACATGATGGGTAGGCCGGGCATCCAGGGCGGCTTCTGGGTTCTGAGTGGGGCCCGCTGAGCTGGGGCTGTGTGGGGCTGGGGCGGGGTCCCGAGGATGAAGACACAGGGCTGCCTGTGCCTGGGCGAGGTTGGCCTCAGTACCTCCCTCAGGGCTGGACACAGAGGCTCGGAGGCCACACGACCTGCCCAGGTAGCCAGGGAGAAGGCAGGGCCCCAGGCAGGTCTGTGGGTGCTCAGCGACTGTCTTCCAGCGCACGCTCTCTCCCCCTCTCTGTCTCCCAGGCCTCATGGAGGTCCTTCCCAAGCGCTGCCTGCAGATCGCCAAGCGGGAGCTGCTCTTCCTGGGCCCCGTGGGCCTCATCATGTACCTCGGGGGCGTCGTCTTCATCAACCGGCAGCGTTCTAGCACTGCTAGAACGGTGATGGCCGACCTGGGCGAGCGCATGGTCAGGGAGAACGTGAGTGTGCAGCGCCGCGGCTGGGTGGGGTCGGCGAGCGCATGGTCAGGGAGAACGTGAGTGTGCAGGGCCAGGGCTGGGTGGGGTCGGGGTGGGGCCTGGGCGGGGTCAGGCGGGGACCAGCCTGTGACTTGGTTTTGGCAGGAAAAAGACCCCCACATCACCCTGCTCCGCAGATCGGGTCCCACGCCAGCTGCTTCACAAAGTGGGGCTTCTTCTTTTTTTTTTTTTGAGACGGAGTCTTGCTCTGTCGCCCAGGCTGGAGTGCAGTGGTGGCGCGATCTCAGCTCACTGCAAGCTCCGCCTTCCGGGTTCATGCCATTCTCCTGCCTCAGCCTCCCAAGTAGCTGGGACTACAGGCGCCCGCCACCTCGCCCGGCTAGTTTTTTGTATTTTTTAGTAGAGACGGGGGTCTCACCGGGTTAGCCAGGATGGTCTCGATCTCCTGACCTCATGATCCGCCCGCCTCGGCCTCCCAAAGTGCTGGGATTACAGGCTTGAGCCACCACGCCTGGCCAAAGTGGGGCTTCTTAGGAGGGGAGGGAGCACGGCCTTTCTGGGGTGGCCTGGGTGTGAGGTCAGCCCAGGCTCTTCTCTCCCTGCAGCTCAAAGTGTGGATCTACCCGGAGGGTACTCGTAACGACAACGGGGACCTGCTGCCTTTTAAGAAAGGTGCCTTCTACCTGGCGGTTCAGGCACAGGTAGGCTGAGCCCAGCCCTCCCGGGGTGGGTGAAGGCTGGGGAGGCGGGGTCAGGCTGGCTTAAGGCAGGAGGTGACCACCCAGCCAAGCTGAGGACCCTTGGCAGGCAAGGGACTCCTCCCACTGAGTTGGGGACAGGGCCTCCTTGCCCCTTCCCACACTTGTCCCCTGACCGGCCAGGGAGGGCAGCCCCTTAGGCCTTTCGCCCACACAGAGAGTGACCAGCTGCCCTTGGTGAGCACCCAGGACGTGGCCTGCGAGGCTGGGCAGGTAGACAGGTGGGAAGCCGGGCCGCTGGCCTCTGCCCGCCAGGCTCTCAGGAAGCTCATTCTGGGCCTGTGCCTGGCTGGGGTGGGCTTCAGGGCATGGGCAGTGGGTCTGGACACGCCAGGCTTTTGGTGTAGCGGCGGGTCGGGCCAGAGCTTGGGGTGGGTGGAGCTCATTGTGAGCGGCACCTGCAGACTCTGGACGTCCTGGTCCCCAGCCTCCAGGGGTGCAGCGCGTCCTAGGATGTCTGGGAGAGGCCAGGGTATAGCCAACCCCGTGGCACCTGTCCTGCCCCTGCCGCTGTGCTGGGGAGAGTGAGCATCAGGAGAAGGGGCTTTTACCCTACCTGGGTGGGGTCTTACTCAGGGCCGGGGTCTCAGTTCCTTCCCTCACACTGGCCTGTAGTGGCCCCTGGTGCCTGACCCTGTGCAAGGTGGGTGGGAGGGGGCCCTCCTTCCGGAGGCTCCCAGCTAAGGCTGTGAGGCCTGGGGAGCCCCAGAGGCACTGGGCTGGGCGGGCATCCTTGGGTTTGATCCCAGCCCTGCCCAGGTGCAGGACACACCTGCCCAGCCTGGGGCTGATGTCACTTCCCTTTGGGGCGGAGTGACGGCTGGATCGGCTCTGGGAGAGGAGAGGGGAGATGGGCGGCTGTGATGGGGGAGGCTGGGGGTGGCGGCAGCCAGGAGACTGCTCCCAGTCCCCACCTACCTGCTGGCCCCCTCCCTCCCTGCCTCCAGTCCCCACCTACCTGCCGGCCCCCTCCCTCCCTGCCTCTAGTCCCCACCTACCTGCCGGCCCCCTCCCTCCCTGCCTCCAGTCCCCAGCCTACTTGCCGGCCCCCTGGAGGTTCCCTGGCTGCCTCAGATTAATGATCATCCCCAGGTGCCCTTGGATTTGACCCTGGTGGCTTCCAGGAACACCAGCAGGCTCCACCCCTCCCCCTGGCTAGAGCTGCCTCCCTCGCTAGCTTCCTGGGATGGAGAGAGGACTGGGAGGGAGGCGTGGGCAGGGAAGAGCGCCATAACCTCCTCCTACATCGGACAGGGCCCTGCCCCACTGGCTAGCTACACATCCAGTACGGGGACAGGTGGGAACCAGAAAAACAAGTGGCTAGCTCAGGAGGGTTTCCCAGAGGAGGTAAGTAAAGATTTGCAGGATGAGCTCTGCAACTCTGGACCAACCAGAGCAGGACCGGCATCCCAGGTCCCAAGGGCAGGACAGCCACAAGGACCCATGGCAGCAGCGAAGGCAGGGGCAGATGGGCCACTGGACAGGGCTCCCCAACCATATGCAGCCTGGGGTGTGCCCGGCCTGTCCCCAGGGCTGCCTCAGCCACGTGTCTCCCTGCCCACAGGTGCCCATCGTCCCCGTGGTGTACTCCTCCTTCTCCTCCTTCTACAACACCAAGAAGAAGTTATTCACCTCAGGTACCCCGACATGTGTGCGCCCAGGGTGTAGGCCCTGCCTCACCCTATGGTCACGGAGCCCCGGGCCCCTGATCATTCACATTTCTGGGAGGCACCCGTGGCGTGGCCACATGGTAACCATGTGGCGAATGAGTGACTCAGGCTGGAGTCCTGGCTGTGGGCTTTGTGGTCTCATGGTGGTCACCCTTCCCAGTGGCCCTGTGAGATGGGTGGTGCTGGGCCCATTTTTCAGATGAGGAAGCTGAGGCTCCAAGAGGGTAGCCTGGGTGCCTGACTTCACACGGATGGACCCCAGCTGTGCGCACAGCTTGGGGGCCTTGAGGCGGCTTCCTTCAGGCTGAAGGGCAGCCTCTGAGCCCGTGCGTCCAGGCTGATGTCTGCATGGGGTAGATGGAGCCCAGGCAGCCCGGGGCACAGGCAGCGAGGCTCACAGCCTGTGCCCTTTCCAGCCAGTTCCCAGAATGTGGGTACCTGGTGCCCAGGTGGGACAGTGGGGTCAAAGTTGGAAAGCAGTGGGGGAACCCAGCTCCACCTCTCCCACAGCCCCCCGTATGGAACGCAGAGGCCAGACAGTGGGGTAGGGGCCATCGGGAAGGGGGGCTTTCTGGGGGCAGTAACGGGAGCACAGACTTATCGAAACTGTGGCATGAAGGCCAGGCAGCTATGGGTTTTACTGCACCAACATTACTGCAATTAAAATAACCCACCACAGCTAGGGAGTCCAGGAGAAGAGCCTGGCCTCAGGGGCTTCCCAGGGAGTGGCTATGGGGGGCCAGGGAGAGGTGAGGCCAGGGCAGCAGGCTGAGGTGGGTCCCAGCTCCCCACAGGCTGCTGAGGTCTGTTGCTCCCCCGGCAGGAACAGTCACAGTGCAGGTGTTGGAAGCCATCCCCACCAGCGGCCTCACCATGGCGGATGTCCCTGCACTCGTGGACACCTGCCACCGGGCCATGAGGACCACCTTCCTCCACATCTCCAAGACCCCCCAGGAGAACGGGGCCACTGCGGGGCCTGGCGTGCAGCTGGCCCAGTAGCCGAGACCACGGCAGGGCAGGACCTGGGGAGGGCAGGTGGGAAGCCAATGGCTGGAGGATGGGCAGAGGGGACCCCCACCCAGGCTGCCAGACACCACTGTGTCCAGCTCCCCCGGCTCTCATTCAGCCCTGGAAGCAGCAACTCCCTTCTGTCACTGGCCTCAGACATGGGCCCCTGGCGTCCGCTGCAGGGGGATCAGCTGGACCCTCCCCAGGCTCGAGGGCAGGGACTCGCCCCCACGGCACCTCTGGGAGCTGGGATGATGAGGATGAGGCCTGAGGCTGTGGCCAGCAGGTGGGCTGAGCCACAAGGCCCCCGGATGGCCCAGGAGCAGACGGGAGGACCCCAAGGCCCGATGTTCACTGCCTGAGCCCTTTGCTCTGGCCACCTGGGACCCACTCGGATGCAGTCGGGCTCCAGGGTCCAGCCCACAAGCTGCATCAGGCTCTCAGCAGAGAAGGCGCCTGGAGGGCCGGGAGTCCCAGACTCACGCACCCTGGGCCACAGGGAGCTGGGAAGCAGGACCTGCTGCTCCTGCCGGCGTGGAGGACTCTCTGGAGTCAGCATTGTACTCCGTTGCTGTTTTTTTATAAACACACTCTTGGAAGTGGCTGGGCAGCTGTGGTCACTCACAGGGCGGGCAGGGTGACTAGGGTGGTAGAGCCGATGCTGCGTTCTCCCTAAGAGCCCAGGGTGGAGGCACCGCCACTCACCCGCGTTCCCTTTCCAGGGGTGGGCCCACATCACCCTCTAATACTTCCATCGATGGGTGGGGGATGTCGCCTAATTGGGGCAGGTGTGCCAGGATCCTCAGGGTACTGCGAAGGAGGCCAGAGATTTGCTTTTTGGCCTCTGGCTGGGGCCAACACATCCCCAGGACAAAGCTCTCTGTGGCCTCAAAGAAACCCCCTCTCCCTTGGAGTGCCCTCCCCACCCCACTGCCTGCTCCACCTGGCCCCCTTTGCCAGCCGGCACCCGGCAGCGGGTCTGGGTAGGGTGGCCAGGAGGTGAGCGCCCTCTCCCCAGGCCCCGAGTCCATCCACTGACACAGCAGCTCACATTTCATTTTTATTCTGCTGGGGGTCAGGTAGCAGCCCCCACTGAAGCCCCACCCAGCCTCCGGGCTGCCTGGCCTGTGCCACGGGTCCCAGTCTCCAGCAGAGAGTTCGTGAGCTCGTACCTTCCCTCAGCTGAGGGCCCACCTGGCCTTGGAATACCATTGGGCTGGCTAGGGGTGGATTGACACAGAAGACCCCAGCCCACCCCATGCCAGAGCCCTGGGAGCCTCCTGAAGAAGGGGAGGAGGAAGAGGAAGAGCGTCCTGCCTGGCTTTCCACTGAGTCACCCTGAGGCTCAGTCACCCCGAAGTGGTGTCTGGACCCCCAGCATGTCAGCCAGGGGCATGGGGGACGCAGGGCAGGGTAAAGGGCTCAGTCCAGCCTGGGGCGCTGGGTGGTCACGAGTCTTTCTTGCAGGAGCCTAGGGTTGGATGAGGCTAACGTCAGAGGTGACTGTTCCCCATAGCCTCCCCGCCCAGCCAGATCTGACCCCTTGGCCTTTGGTCACCCCCGACCCCCAAGCCTGGGTAGGCCCTCTAGGCCAACTGGGCGCAGACCCGGGAGGAAGGCTCTGGAGGGTGGGGGGCACTCACAGGACCCCAGCTGCTCCTCCAGGAAGGAGATCTGCTCACTCAGGGAGTCGATGCGGCCCAGCTGCTGGAAGGAGTGCACCAGGAGGCTGCCGGGGTCCGGGAGCCCGTGCTCCAGTGCCTGCGAGGCCAGGCTGTGCAGTGGGGCCAGCACCAGCTGCAGCTTCTGTGGGTGCAGAAGGGTGGTGACTCCGGGCCGGCCCCGCCCTCTCTGCTCCACCAGGGTCTAGGGAGGACCCTGGGAAGGGCTTCACAAGCCTCCAGCCCCAGCCCCTGCAGCAGGGCTCCAGGTGTCCACTAGAGGGGGCTGCTGTGCCAGAAGAGCTTGCGGCAGAGTGGGTGCCTGGGGCATCAGGCTGGCTGGGTGGTCCCAGCCTTGGGGTCCCTGGCAGAACTAGGGGGACGGCTGGACCACTGGCCTGTGGGAAAGACTGGCGAGAGCTCTTTGTCCTGGTGGGGACAAAGGTGGTGAGGGGTGGGGAAGTCTTGTCTGGGTCCAGGCTGTGTGTATGGTCTGGGGGGTTGCCACGCTTGGTTCCTCCAGCCCTGGGGGTCCTGGTCAGTGTCTGGCTGCCTCTGCCCGGCATGGATCCAGGCCAGGGCCCCCTCGGCAGTCAGCAGCAAGGAAGCTGCCTCCCCAGGGCCAGGACCTTTTCAGACCACCCCCAGCCATCTGTGGGTGGCGACCGTGTCCCAGGAGACTATGGAGCCTATATGCTGGCCTGGGCTTCTGCTGTCACGAGGACCTGCCCCACCCCAGGCCTCACCTCCTCCAGCAGGTCCACCCTGGACTGCAGCCTCTGCACTTCCTCCTTCATCGCACTGTCCACTCCTGGGGGCAGAGCCAGACGCTGGGTCAGGGTCGGCCGGCTCCCCACCCACACCCCCAGGCTCCCTCCTGTCCCCAGGGAGAGGCAGAGCCGGAAGACTCAGATCCAGGCCTCTGCCAGCCCCGACGCCTTCCTGGCGCTGGCCAGAGGTCTCAGGGCTGTGCCACCTAAGTACATCGGGGCACATGGCTCTGCGCAGCTGCTCAGGGTCCCGGCCACGCTGAGGGAGGTCGGAGCTGTGGTCTCCGCGGCGCTTTCGATGCGGTGCTGTGGACAGCGCATTATTACTCACGGTACGAGTTTGAAGTGTCACAGCGCGTACCAAAAGTAATAATGTCCCATCAACAGCGGAGGCGTGGCGTCTTCCAGAATGCTGCACTGGACGCAGACAGGCACTTCTGCCTTCTTGGCTGACCATGAGGCTCCAGGCAACCTGCCCCCAGTTCTTAGGAACCCAAACCTGTCCTCCCGCCCCATATTCCCTCCCTGGAGAGGGAGCCCCCACCGCCTTCCACCCAGGTTCCAGTGCCCCTCACCATGCCTAACACAGAGCCACATGGCAATGTCCACTGCCTGCCCGCCTCCCCAGGCCAGGCACAGCCAGGGCTGAGTTTACCTGTCAGGTTGGGGGCCACCCTGGGGGGCCCTCCCTTGGGCACGCAGTGTGTACCATCTGCAGACAGGCTGTGCCCCTCCCAACACTGGCACCAGTAACTGCCGGCGGTGTTGACGCAGCGCTGGGGACAGCCGGCCCCCCCAGCACTGCATTCGTCCACATCTGCAGGAAATGGGGTGTCAGGCGGCCATGCCTGCGGGAGGAGTCCTGCCCACATAGCTCCCTTCACAATCACTCATGGGCCAGCAGTAACCCCAGGACATGCAAAGAGGTGCCCAGGACCCTTCCAGGGTCCCCCAGGGTGGAGCCAGCCTCACCTGACTGGCAGATGTCACCCTGCCATCCTGCAGGGCAGCGGCAGTGGCCAGGCTGGATGCAGCTCCCTCCGTTCCGGCACGGCGGCTGGCATATTGCTGTGGGTGGGGGAGGCTGGTCACCAGCTCAGTTGGGTCCCCAGCGCCCTGTGGGGGCAGCTGCTAGGGAGTGGGTGCTCTGCGGCAAGGTGGTGCTTTGCTCCGGGTTCAAGAAAAGCAGCAGGAGCATTGCTGGAAGACTGGGGAATAGTCGCCCTTCTGACTAACACCGGGCACTGAGGGGCGTAGCCCTCACCTGCTCCACAGGCCCCGGGAAGCCCGCTGGTCCTCTTCCAGCCGGGGCAGCATGCGTACCGAGGCCTGGCGGGGGCCAGCCCAGGGCTGCGGCGGTAGGCGGTCCTATAGATGGTTCTGTGGGGTGGGCGGGACAGCTCAGAGGGGCATCCTACTCCCCCTTAGCCACCCACTGGGCAGCTAGAGTCCCCTCTCAGAGTGGACAGAGTCACCCCAGGGTGTCCCCAGGGGTTTTCTCCCCAAGGGATGGCACCGAGGGGTCATTGCACAGCCGTTTCCTTGCCTGGGCCTTCCGGTGCTGGCCGGGACTCAAGCCACAGCAGGAAGGCCCAGCCGCATTCTGCATGGAGCAGAGGCAGTGGCCAGGCCTGTGTGTGCCCCCACCTATCTGGCCTCCTACTGGGCATGCCTGGCCTGCAGCGGGTCATGGCAGAGTGTGGGTCCTGGGCATCGGAGCACTTCTTAAACCTCCAGGAGACTGAATTCCCAGGCCCCTCCCCCAGCAGGGGGTGGATCTCCCACACCCAGGAGGGAGGACTCTGCCCGAGGCTGAGACTTGGGGGTGTGAGCCCCTTGTGTGGGCCACAGGACCTCTCAGGGCCTCATCTGTGCCTGTTGGGAGCTGTCACATGGAGGGGCTGCCCAGTGCACTGGGGAGTCGGGCACCATTCTGTGGAGATGGGACCTTGCAGCCAGCGATACAGGGCAGGGAGGGGTTAGTCCCCCAGAAGTGGAGGGGTGCAGACAGGATGGGCGACCCCTCTAAACATGAGGATGCCCTTAGAGGTGCTGCCCTTTGAGACGTGTTGGGACAAGAGCAAGGATTAGGACATTGGAGGTGACTATGGAACCCCTTGGCTCCGACCACCCTGGGTCACCCATCTCAGTCAGCCCTCTCGTGGCTCTGGCCTCAGTTTCCCATCTTAGGCCCCAGGATTCACCCCCGACAGGCTGATGTGTGGCAGATGGGGGCAACTTGGGGGACTGGCCTTGGGAGGCTGGGGCTGGGTGGGCTTGGTTGGGTGGGGCACTCACCGGTAGGTGCTGCAGGCCCGGTGCCCGTCACAGGTGGTGAGGAAGGGCTGGTACACACGCTGCACGAAGGACTCGGAGACAGGGTCCCCGTGAGCCCCGACGGCACACACCCTACGGCTGTCAGGGTGGACAAGGGGTCAGCCCAGGAGTCCCAGAGCAGGACCCAAGAATGATGGGGACATGCGGCTGGGGCGGGACCTTCTGCAGGAGTCCCCAGGGAGTCCCCCACAGGTGCTGAGGGCTGCCTCCAGGAGGGGCTGAGGGCTCCTGGTCACCCCACCCCAGCACTCACAGGCCAGGGCTTGGCTCACCCTGGCCGGTAGGCGTGCTCCGTGCCGCCCGCTGCCAACACCAGAAGCCACACCAGTAGCATCTCCTGAGAGCCCCACATGGCCTGTGCCTCCGGGCAGGGCGGCCTTCTCCTCTGGGTGGCCTGGGGCACAAAGCATGACCCTTAAGTCTCCCCGAAGATGCTCTGTCCCCAGGCCACGGTTGCAGTTTGCACTTGCTCCATGAGGCCTGCCCAGATCATCTCCGCTGGAGCCTCCACCAGTGGGAGAGCCCCACGGTGGTGCCCACTCTCTCCTCCCCTGGCCCCCTCTTTCAGCTATCGAGACCCTCGCCAGCCACAAACAGCTGGGGCCACAGCCTGGGGACCACAGGGGGGGGCGATGCTGTCCAGAGCTCTTGGTACAGGAATCGAGTGGATCCTGCTGGACGTCTTGGACGCCCGAGGCTCCAGGAAGGATGGCTCCAGGAACGGGGGGCTGTTTCTCCTGTCTTGCCTGGTTCCAGGGCCCTCCTCACAGTAGGGCAGGGGTAAGTTTGCATCCCAGTCTGTGCAAACGGGGTGTTCGCAGGCAGAGCTGGGATCCAGCCCCACTAGGGACTTGCTGGCCTCAGCTGTTCTGGGCTTGGTCTCATCTTCTGAGTGTGGAACCGGCCCCGGGGGATGGGCCGGCAGCTGCAAGCCAGCAGGAACCGTTCAGGGGTGCACACATTCTAAGACCACCAGAGGGGCAGCCTTCATTTTAGAGGGGGTCCCTCCCAGGCTGGGATATGTGTGCAATCAGCCTCCAGGGATCCTGGGACAGTGGCTGTGACAGGTGCACACCTGGGGATGGGCAGCAGCCCCCTACAGTGTCACCAGAGCCAGAATCCAGCTCCCTCCTGGCTGTGCCGAAGGAGCCAGGGACCCGGTGAGGCTTCCTGAGAGCATGAGAGAGCCCAGAATGAATGGTCTGTGACAATGCCGGGGGCGGGGATTCTATCCTATACACAACCAGGGGTCTGGAGAGCTGGCGAGCCCCTGCCATGCTCCGGGGTCCCACCCAGGGCCTCTCAAGGGTGCTTCCCAAACGCTGGGTGGGTTCCTTCCGAGGCACTCCGGGCTCCCGGAAGGGAAAGGCCAGGCCTCAGGGACAGAGGCTGGGGTAAGGCTGTCCCTTCCCTGGGATTCAGTTTCCTCAGACACGAGAATAGGATCTCTGAGGCCCCTCCTTGGCTCTGACGGCCAGTCCTATAAACAGTCACGCTGTCCTCAGTCGCTGCTGGCCAGCCCCACTGGGTGTCTTCCCACCCACACCCGCTTCCCACGGACACTGCCACGGCATCACCCAGTCCCAGCGGGAGGGTAGCCTGGGGGTCCTTCCTGGACCTCCTGTCCTCCATGCGCTGGAGAGAAGAGGGCAGGGCAGAGGCTGCCAACTAGGCAGAGGCTGTCCTGGGCAGCCAAGGGGCGGGGACTTAGCTGGGGGGCAGGGGGGACATCCCAGCAGTTTTTGGGCAGGAGTTTGTCCAGGGGTCAGAGCTGGCTGGAGATTAACTCTGGGGATGGGCCTGGGTGAAGGACACTGTTAGGGGCTGGGCCCTGTGCGACCCCAAGGCAAGACTCGAAGTGGGGGGACAGGTGACACTGGGGAGGAGGACCCGGGAAGGAAGGAGGTAGGGCAGCGGCCGGGTGGCTTGGGGTGGGCAGGGAGATGCCAGGGCGGGCCTGGGGGGAGGCGAATCTCCCAGACCTCATTGCCCCCCACACATATTCGCACAGCACCCCCCACAATTCCTGAGAGTCGTCTGGAAAGGAAGCGGTGCTGAGAAGTGGAGACTCAATTTTTGAAAGTCATGCTTTTCCCGAGGCCAGAAGCAGCCCGCGGTGCTCTGCAAGCTGGCGCTGCAAGCCCCATTTCCCTTGTGGGGGCCACAGCCTCGACCCTGGGGTGCTGGGAGTGGAGGGGGCGGCGGCTCCAGGTGGACCAGTAGTCCGGTCCCCGTGCCCCCAGCGCCCACGGGCTCCCTCCCCACCTGCCCGGCAGCAGCCCCGCAGCCCCCACCCACGGGAGGCCGGGTCCGCAGAGGGAGGGGCCTGGCCGCGCCGCAGGCACTGGTGGACCCCTCGCGGCGGGAGCAGGGCTGAAGACCTTGGGGCCCATGAGGGAGGGCGCAGAGGCGGAGCGAGACGGACCTGCCCGCCGTCCCCTCCCAGCCGCGCGGCCGGCTCCGAGGTTGGGGGGGCGGAGCAGACAGCAGGGGCTGGGCCCCGGGGCGCTGGGTCGGGCTGAGTAGGACTAGGGGCCGCTGCGCCCCCCGCCCTCTCCGCCGCGCCGCCCGCCAGCCGCCGGCAGGGGGAGCCGGTTCCCGGGCCGGATGGGCCCCCTCGCGGCGCCCGGCCCGGCCCGACCCAGCCGCGGACGCCCCGGCCCGCTCCCCGCTCTGGGCCCCGCGGTCGCGCTGCCTCGTCCCGGAGCCGCCCCCGGCTCCGCGCGGGGCCAGGTCCCCCGCCCCCGGGGGCTCTGCGGGTCCCGCCCTCGCCCTAGCCCGGGCGACGAGCAGACCCCGACCCCGGCGCGCCCCGCTCGCTCCGCACTCACCGCCGGATCCGGGGCGCGCACGCGCCGCCGACACTGCCGCCCGAGCCCGCGCCGTGGGGGCCCCGAGCCCCCCCCCCCCCCCCCCCCC
>NC_045447.1:1643160-1654526 GCF_002776525.5 Piliocolobus tephrosceles
CCCCACCTCTCCACCCCAGCCCCCCCCCCGGCAGCTCTCCCCACCACCCCCCCCCGTCCCTTCACCCCACCCCACCGCCCCGCACCTCTCCACACCAGCACCCTGCACCTCTGCACCCCAGCACCCCGCGTCTCTCCACCCCAGCACCCTGCACCTCTGCACCCCAGCACCCCGCGTCTCTCCGCCCCAGCACCCTGCACCTCTGCATCCTAGTGCCCTGTCCTGCAGGTCTCCATCCCAGTGCCCTGTCCTGCTCTGCGGAGCGGCTCCTTCACTCCCTACTTGCGCCCTAGGGTGACCGTGTGAAGGTGGTCGGGGCCCTTCCCCAGGCATGGAGGGGACATGGGGCAGGTCCCTCCCCAGGCCCTGGCGGTGACTCTGCATCAGGCGGGATCACCCCCATGCCTGGGGTATCCTTGCTGCTGCCACTGGCTACCATCCTGGCCCAGGTGACACCAGCTGGACTCTCAGCGGGGATGCTGCAAACCCACCCAGCACCATCAGGCCTCTCAGGGGGACTGCAGCTTCCTGAGCCACCCCTGCCTGGACAATGACTGGAAACTCCTTTCTTAGGCTGCCCTACAGGCCACACGCTGCTGGGATGGGGAGGGCTGCTCTGCCTGAGGGGCCTGCCCGTCTGTCTGCCTGTGGACCCTACTCCACGCAGGCCTGGGTGGCCAGAGAGTTCAGGAAGCAGGTCAGGGCAGCAGACCATGCTGGCCCCGGCCTCCCTCCCAGGCACCAGCAAAGCCTGAGGGCTCAGGGATGGCAGCTGATGATGGTGATGCTGATGATGGTGACCATGACGGCGGCGGCCACAGTGGCACCACAGTCCACACCCCCAGTCGGCTCCCCCCAACACTCCAGCAGCGGGGATTTTTTTTTTTTTTCAACAGAGTCTTGCTCTGTCGCCCAGGCTGGAGTGCAGTGGCGCGATCTCAGCTCACTGCAAGCTCTGCCTCCCGGGTTCACATCGTGCTCCTGCCTCAGCCTCCCGAGTAGCTGGGACTACAGGCGCCTGCCACCACGCCTGGCTAATTTTTTGTATTTTTAGTAGAGACGGGGTTTCACCGTGTTAGCCAGGATGGTCTCGATCTCCTGACCTCGTGATCCGCCCGCCTCGGCCTCCCAAAGTGCTGGGATTACAGACATGAGCCACTACGCCCGGCCAGCAGCAGGGATTTTTAAAGGAACAACATGCCGCAGGAAGAGTGAACCCTCCTGGGCCCTTCCCTGGCCCCAGCTTCCCTGGCAGGAGGGGTGGCTGGGTGTCCTCCTTGCAGGGCTGCAGGGACCCAGGACGTGGGGGAGGGGGCTGATTCCAGCCAACCCACAGCAGGCCTCCACCCTGGGAGCCAGAGGAGATACGCTCTCCGGCCTCTTCCACGGCCTTCCGGGGGCCGTGGGCTGGGTTTCGGCGGAGGGTGTAGTGGGGGTGTGCAGGTGCTGGGAGGTCGGGGATGGCTGGGGCAGGACAGCAAGGTCACTCTAGCCTGAGGATAATTTCTGTTTTATTTTACAATTCCAAAATGAAGAGTGATTTTCTTGCTTGTTGTTTGACCTGGGCCGCGACATGCTTCCTGTCGAAGAGCCAGTGGATTTGATGAGAAGCAGCACCAAGACCACGGCCCAGCACCCGGCACCTGCGGGGCCTTGCGAAGGTTCTGTTCTGACAGCTGGCACTGATCAAGGCTCTCCACAAACCCCACGAGAGACGCAGGCATCCGCGTCACCTGTCGGTATACGGGGAAGGGCTGGGAGGCTGCAGGGCTGAGTCATCGCGGGGCACCCACTCCCTGCCGGCCCCCGGGAAAGACAGCGACAGACGCGGCGCTTTCGCTCAACCTTGGGGAGGTAGAATCACATTTTTAGAGCCTTTATTTTAATGAAAAGAGAGCTGCATAAAAATAAATAAAAAATAAAAAGACTTTATTTTTTTAGGGAAGTTGTAGGCTTGCAGCCAAATTGAGAGAAGGTATAGAGGTCCCACGCCACAGCCCCCGCCCCCACGTGTGCCGCCCCCCGTCGCCGGAGCGGTCTGTCTGTGACGTGGGTGAACCTGCGCTCACATGTCACAGTCACCCGGGGTCCACGGTGTAACTGGGGTCACTCAGGGTAGCACATTCAGAGTCTGGGCAAGTGTATGAGGGCACGTGGCCGCCAGGACAGTATCGGGCACAGACGTCTCTGCCCTGAAGTCATCTGAGAGGCACCCTCTTTACGTGGACAGTTTAATGCATTTGGGCAAATGAGCACCCCCCATGTAATCTTCACTGCAAAGGATGGATAGAACGTTTCTCATCCCTCCAAAGCCCCTCATACTCTGCCTGGCCCCCGGCAGCCCCGATGTGCCCTCTGCTGCTCCTGGAGTTTTGTGTTGTGGGAGCCAAGTGGCCAGTGCCCTGTGCCCAGCACGATGGCATTTTTTTTTTTTTTTTTAGACAGGGTCTCACTCTGTTGCCCAGGCTGGAGTGCAGCGGCACAATCTCGGCTTACCGCAACCTCCACCTCCCTGGTTCAAGTGATTCTCCTGCCTCAGCCTCCTGAGTAGCTGGGATTACAGGTGCGCACCACCATGCCTGGCTAATTTTTGTATTTTTAGTAGAGACGGGGTTTCACCATGTTGGCCAGGATGGTCTTGATCTCCTGACCTCAGGTGATCAGCTTGCCTTGGCCTCCCAAAGTGCTGGGATTATAGGCGTGAACCACCGCATGTGGCCGCGATGGATTAGGGATGGTCTGGGCTGTGTGTATCTGTGACTTGGTCCTGCTGCATAGGAGTCCACAGTCTGGGTTGGCCACAGTTCGTTCATTCACTCATTCATTCATCCATTCATTCATTCATTCATCTACAGACAGAGTCTCGTTCTGTTACCTAGGCTGGAGTGCAGTGGCACGATCTGGGCTCACTGCAAGCTCAGCCTCCTGAGTTCACGCCATTCTCCCGCCTCAGCCTCCTAAGTAGCTGGGAGTACAGGCGCCGCCACTACACCTGGCTAATTTTTTGTATTTTTAGTAGAGACGGGGTTTCACCATGTTGGCCACGATGGTCTCGATCTTCTGACCTGGTGATCCGCCCACCTCGGCCTGCCAAAGTGCTGGGATTACAGGCGTGAGCCACCGCGCCCGGCCTATTTATTTATATTTTGAGACAGGGTCTCACTCCATCACCCAGGCTGGAGTGCAGGAGCGCAATCTCAGCTCACTGCAACCTCCACTTCTGTGGTTTAAGCAATTCTCATGCCTCGGCCTCTCGAGTAGCTGGGATTACAGGCACACGCCACCACGCCTGACTTTAGGGCCACAGTTTATATGAACACGTTTTAATTTCAGAGAGAAGAGCTTGGAAAAAAAATGAAAAACAATAGCAAACAAAGAAAGGGTCCCCCTACTTCTCACAAGACTCAGCATAGGATTACCACACTTTCCGAAACTCCACTGCTGGGTACATTCCCTGAAAGCAGGGATTCAAACACATGTGCGATGTACACACAGCGGCGTGCTCACGGGAGCCAAGAAGTGGATACGCCCGGATGCTCATCCACGGATGAGTGCATCGACAAGCCAAGGCCCACCGGTACAGTGAAACACTGCTCAGCCGTAAAGAGGAATGAAGCTCTGGCCAGGGGCGGTGGCTCACGTCTGTAATCCCAGCACTCTGGGAGGCCGAGAGGGTGGATTGTTTGAGCTCAGGAGTTTAAAACTAGCCTGTGCAACTTGGCAAAACCCTGTCTCAATTAAATATTAACAAAGGGATAAAAAGTATTAAAAAAAGAAAAACAAAAGGAATGAGGCCCGGGGCGGTGGCTCACGTCTGTAATCCCAGCACTTTGGGAGGCCGAGGCAGGTGGATCACTTGAGGTCAGGAGTTTGAGACCAGCCTGGCCAACATGGTGAAACCCCGTCTCCACTAAAAATACAAAAATTAGCCGCGTGTGGTGGTGCGTGCTTTTAGTCCCAGCTACTCAGCAGGCTGAGCCAGGAGAATCGCTTGAACCTGGGAGGCGGAGGTTGCAGTGAGCTGAGATTACACCACCATACTTCAGCCTGAGTGACAGAGCAAGACTCCATCTCAACAACAAAAAAAAAAAAAAAAAAAATTAACACTAGCCCAGGGGCAGTGGCTCACACCTATAATCCCAGCACTTTGGGAGGCTGAGGCAGGTGGATCACTTGAAGTCAGGAGATCGAGACCAGCCTGACCCACATGGTGAACCCCTGTCTTTACTAAAAATACAAAAATTAGCCGGGCATGGTGACTTGCACCTGTAATCCCAGCTACTTGGGAGGCTGAGACACAGGAATTGCTTGAACCCAGGAGATGGAGGTTGCAGTGAGCCAAGATCGCACCACTGCACTCCAGCCTGGGCAACAGAGCAAGACTCTGTCTCTAAATAAATAAATAAATAAATAAAAGGAATAACACCGTGGCAGGAGCTGTGGCGTGGACGAGCCCTGAGTGATTCCATTGACAAGAGATGTCCACAGTGGGCAGAGCCATAGAGACTGGAAGCAGCTTAGTGGCTATCAGGGCCCGCAGGAGGGGAGAACAGGGATACGCACCTGAGGGGCATGGAGTTTCAATTTGGGAGCATGAACAAGTTTTGGACATAGATAGTGATGGTGATTGCACCCTATTGTGAATAGAATTCCCCTGAGGGACACCTAAAAATGGCTAGAGTGACACAGCAAACTGTGTGGAGGCCCCTCAAAACATTAAACGTTGCATGTAACCCAGCAATCCCTCTTCTGGGTATAGACCCAAAGGAAATGAAATCGGTGTGTCTAAGAGAAACCTGCAGGCCACGGGCATCGTGTGCTGTTCGTAATAGCCAAGAAATGAAGTTAGTGCACGCCTGGATAAATGAGTGTAGCAGATACACACAGCCGGGCACCGTCCACCCTTCAGCAAGGAGACCCTGTCACTTGTGATCACATATGTGAACTTGGAGGTCATGATTTTTTTTTTTTTGAGCTAGAGTCACTCTGTCACTCAGGCTGGAGTGCAGTGGTGCAATCTCGGCTCTCTGCAACCTCCGCCTCTGGGTTCACGCCATTCTCCTGCCTCAGCCTCCTGAGCAGCTGGAACCACAGGCGCCCACCACCTCGCCCGGCTAATTTTTTGGTATTTTTTAAGGAGAGACAGGGTTTCACCATGTTGGCCAGGCTGATCTTGAGCTCCTGACCTCAGGTGATCCTCCTGCCTCGGCCTCCCAAAGTGCTGGGATTACAGGCGTGAGCCACTGCGCCTGACCTAAGGTCACAATCTTAAGTAAAATTAGCCAGGCACAGAAAAACAAATCGCACATGCGCTTACTCATACCTGGAGTGTGAAATAGTGGAACTTAGAAGCAGAAAGTGGGGCAGTCGCTCCCAGAGGTGGGTGGGGACAGGGTGGACAGATGTTGGCTGAAGGCCACAAAGTTTCAGTTGAGAAGGAGCGGCTGCCCAGATCTCTGGGATGCAAAGTTTTTGAGGAGTCCGTGCCGAGATCTATGGGACACGCCGCGACTCTAGTGAATAAAGACACTGTGCTCTTGAAAATTGCTCATCACAACAAAAGCAAGCACGGGAGGTGATGTAGGTGCACGCCTGTAATCCCAGCTACTCGGGAGGCTGAGGCAGGAGAATCTCTTGAACTTGGGAAGCAGAGATTGCAGTGAGTTGAGATCGCGCCACTGTATTCCAGCTTGGGCAACAGAGGGAGATTTCATCTCAAATAAATAAAATAAAATAAATAATAATAATAGGCAGGGCACGATGGTTCATACCTGTAATCCCAGCACTTTGGGAGGCCGAGGCAGGCAGATCACCTGAGGTCGGGAGTTCAAGGTCAGCCTGACCAACATGGAGAAACCCTGTCTCTACTGAAATTGAAAATACAAAATTAGCCTGGTGTGGTGGTGCATGCCTGTAATCCCAGCTACTCGGGAGGCTGAGGCAGGAGAATCACTTGATCCTGGGAGGTGGAGGTTGTGGTGAGCCGAGATCACGCCACTGCACTCCAGCCTGGGCAACAAGAATGAAACACCATCTCAACAACTAAAACAACAACAACAAAAAAAATGAAAGAAAGGAAAATAATAACAATAAAATGTACAATTCAATGGGTTTGAGTAATAATTACATCATTAATTCTTTAAAATTATCAAATTATACGTAACATAATTTGCCATTTTTTCCATTTTTTTCCAGGCAGAAGTAACTTTTTAAACATTGCTAGGGAAAGGCTCTGACATCATGGGCAGAGGTGAAAAAGCACGGCCTGACTCCAGTAGCCCTGAGTTCAAGTTCAGCCCCCGGCTCTTCACCGAGGTGCTGGCCTTCGCAGGAACCCCTCGCAGGCGGCTGCAGCGAGCAGCGCCATGCACACACAGGGTCTGGCTGGCGTCTGGCCAGAGAGAAGGAACAGTAAGTGCGTCCTGGAGGCACTCGCCATGCGCTCACACACCATCTGTGGATCCGGAAGTGACTTCCCCCTCGGCCGATGAGGGTTCTCTGCGTCCTGAGAACACAGGACATCCACAGGGAAGTTCTCCCTCCTGCACTCCCGGCTGGCTCTGAAAATTATGAAATAAGTTGAGTGCTCTGAGGGCTTAATTCCATCTGCCCAACTTTTACGTAAAACAGGGAAGTTGAGCCCAGTTTAGGAGAAAAATGTACAGAGCGCCAGGGGGCAGGGTCTCCTCTGAAGTCTTTTTTGGACCGCACCTCACTCTGTGGCCCAGGCTGGAGTGCAGTGGCGTGATCTCGGCTCACCGCAGCTTCCACGTTCCAAGTTCAAGCGATTCTGGAGCCTCAGCCTCCTGAGTAGCTGGGGCTACAGGCGCCTGCTACCACGCCTGGCTAATTTTTGTATTTTTAGTAGAGACAGCATTTCACCACGTTGGCCAGGCTGGTCTCAAACTCCTGACCTCAGGTGATCCGCCTGCCTTGGCCTCCCACAGTGCTGGGATGACAAGTGTGAGCCACTGCGTCCAGCCATAAAGGTGTTATTCAAAAAAAAACAAAAAAAAAAAAAAAAAAAGAAGAAATGCCTCAGACCTGAATGCTTCCCACCATCTTGGCTGAGTGCCTGATCACACTGGTGGATGCCCCACTGGGCTGCACTGTAGTCTCTGTCGATGGCCTCTGCGGGAGCTCCTTCCAATCCCTTGAGACGTGGGCCATGTTGTAGGGGGCCCTGGGAGTCAGTGGGAGATGTGAGCACTGAGGGGCCCCCAGTCCTGCAGGGGAAGCCTTCTGGGCTGCGGTCTCTCTCCTGCCAGGCATCCTGGGCACCGTGCAGCCCCTGCCACCCTGGGCTCAGCCTGCCCCGTGCCCTCTGCAGTCCTTCCTCGGCCAAGGGCAGCTCCTGGAGTTTAGGGGATGGGAGTGGATTCCTTCTGAGGTGGGTGGAACCTCTCCTCAGCCCAGCTCAGCAGACTGGCTCTGAGGTTGCTGCCTGGGCACCATGGGCAGTCGGGGGTAAGGATGGATGCCCCTCAGTCACTGACGCTGGGCTCACGCTGGGCTGGTACTTCAAGACAGATGCTGGAGGAGCAGCTGGGGCGTCTGTGGGGCACATGGGCTGGGCCAGGCCAGCGCCTCTCCAGGACCTCAAGCAGGACAGTGGTCGGTCCAGCCCAGGAGGGAGCCTGTGCCTAGGCCTGTGCAGGATTCCGAGGGATCCTGGGTGGGGACCCTCCTGGCAGCCGAAACTGGGGGAGGAAGAGTAGAACGTCTAGGCCCTCCTGGGTTGGGGCTGTGGCTTCTTTTTGGCCTCAGCAGCCCCCCGGGGTTGATTTCCCAGGGCTCCCACACCCCCAGTGTGTCCAGGGCCCCAGCCGTTGCTGCTACTGGGGGCCTCAAACTCCCCCAGGGCAGCCAGGACCCCAGGGGCTGTGGAGCCAGGGGCAGAGTGGAGGCGGGGGTGGGGGGGGGGCTGCAGCTGGGCCCACAGTCCCCACCCTGCAGGCCAGAGCAGGAAGGGCTGGCGGGAGCCAGGGACAAAAGGCGGACGTGCAGCCGGCCATGCGTGTCCTTATCAGGGGCTGCACTCCCAACACAGCAGCCTGCGCGGAAACGCTCCTCTCGGCCGCCTTCCTGCCTGGAAGCCCGGAGGCGCTGGAGGCCCCCACCCAGCGGGACGCTGAGGGCAGCCAGGTGGGGGCAGATGTGCAGGATGGGGCAGGGGCAGCGGGGCGGGGAGGCCTGGCCTCTGGGGTCTGGAGGGTTAGCTGAGTATTTCACGCTGCACTGCCCTGTGGGGCCGCCGTGATGTGGATGCTAACGCTCTTCCCACCTGTCAGATGGGGAAACTGAGGCCCAGGGCCACAGTGACCTCTCAAGGTCAGGTTCTAGCTAGGTGAGGAGCCAGACACAAACTCAGGCCGGAGGCGACCCTTGGGGCTCTGCCATCCACCCAGGCTCTGGCTGACAAGGGGCCCTCCCGCTGTGCTGGCTCCTGAAGGGGATGGCTGGGACTGGGCCCAGCTGCCCTCTGGTGGATGTGGGGCCACCCCAGTGAGGGCGGGGCTGCCGGGGTCCACGCTCCCTTCTGCCCTCGGACATGCAGACTGGAAGAATGCTGGCGGGAGGGCTTGGGGGCCTAGCACCGGCCAGGTCACTGACACTACTTTCCTCGGAATGAATCTGCCGGAGGACTGAGCGGGGGTCTGGGGACAGTTTCCTAGCAGGCCCTGCAGCCTGTTCCACCCCAGGCGTAAGTCACGCTACCTCCCTGCTGCCTCCCTGGGAGGACATGGCTGCTGCTGGGGTGCTGGGGCCACATCCAGTCCTCTTGGCTTGTCGAGGTTGGGGTGATGACTGCCCCCAGCATGTGAAACCCACGGGTAGGTGGTGGGGACTGTGTTCCCGCCCTGATGACACCTGCTGTGGGAAGGCACCAGAGCCCCTGAAGGCCCCCACTTCTGCAGAAGCACGGGGGGTGGGGGACGTGGGAGAGGCCCGCAGAGGCTTGCACCCCTCTAACCTGTTCCGTGGTGACAGGGCTCTCTCTGGCTTCCCGGAGCCCAGTGGCTCGATTCAGGTCCTGGCCCTGCTGTGGGAGGGGCCTTTGCGTCCTTGACTGAGAGTGGGGGAGCCAGGCCGGGAGAGTCATTTTCTGCTGGCCGTGGCTGGAGCCTGCATGCCGGAGAGCGCAGGGCCACCCGCGGTCACTGACCGGGCCCATTGTCATCTGTGGATCTGGCTGTGCCTCAGTTTCCCATCCATCCGCCGGGGCTGGGGCTGTCGCTGAGAGCTGCTTCCCTGGGGGTTGGGAGAGGAGAGGCTGCCATATCCAGAACACGTCCACCTAGGCCCTGGCCTGGCTTGGGGCCCTGCCTCCACTAACTTGAGAGGATGGAGGAAGTCCCCTGTGGCCTCTCCCCTTCTCAGCTGACCTCACCCATCTGGGTCTGCACAGGAAATGCCAGGGTGTGCCGGGGCCTGACCCTCCTGCACAGCCCGGGCCCCAGCGCTAGCCGCCCGCCATCTGCTGACCTCTGTGGCTGGGCCCAACACCACACTCTCCAAGGCCGACTCAGAGCCCTGGGAAAGGGTCAGGGGCTCCCACCTCCGAGCTGAGCTCATCGCGGAGGGCTCAGCACCCGATCACCTCTGCGCCCTCATACCCCAGGCTCCGCCCTGCTGCTGCCTGCCTGGTGGTCAGTGCCTGTCACCCCCACTGTTCCCTCCAGCCTGAAGGAAGAGTCTGGGCAGGGAGAACCCTGGTCTCACGGGTTCCCAGTGCCCTGGCACCAGGGATGTGAGGAGGTTCTCCTGGGACAAAGGCTGAGGGATTCCGGGGATCCGTGCCTTTTGGCATGGGCCCCACCCCCGCCCCGCTGCAGCCGGCACATGGGGCAGCGACTGCAGTTCCCCCAATGCCCACAGTGCGGCAGTGTTTCCCCGCGGAAGCTGCTGGACCGGTGGCCTCTCCCCTGCCGCTGCCAGCCTTGGGCCGGGTTCCCTGGGACATGCATCCTTCCCACCCTGACAGTCTGTGCGTCCGGCCCTGCGTGGCTTCTCTCCAAAGGCGCTTAAGATTCGAGGAGAGGGGCGGGGAGAGGACCTAGGCTTGGTTGGGAAGTGGGGCCTGGGACCCTGGGATCCTGTGCTCCGTCCCCACTTGCAAGGCTGGGCGCTCCCCAGGGGCTGTCCTGGGGGCCCTGCCTGCGGGGTCACTGCCAGGGTCCTGCAAGCAGCCAGCTGGCGCCGCTGTCACCACATTCCATCTTTTGGGGAGCTCTGGGCACAGCCTCCAGGGAAAGCTCGGCTGCTGACTCTGGCCCCCTGATTCCTGAATCCTTGGAGTCACACAGCGGCATGTCCTGCACATCGAGGAGGGAGGCAGGCTGGGCTGTCCCAGCCACTCCTGTGTTTCCTGGGCTGCCCTGAGGCGACCAGGGGATGCCAGACACTTTGGGGTGAGGGTTTGCTTGCCGGCTTTGCGGCTGGCGAGGGGATTCCGCAGGGGCAGTAGGCCCCCGCGCTCTTCTGGAGAGGGACTGGCTCCCTAATCTCTGGGATTCCAAGGTGGAAAACGCACAGGGGGCATCCCGTGATGACTGAGAAGAAGAAGGAGTGGCAGAGTCACAGCTGAGGGGAGGCTCTCAGAGTGGCCAGTCCAGAGGAGAGCGGGGTAGGGGCAAAGGTCTCCAGGAGGCCGGTAGACACCTTCGAGAAAAGAAATGGAAAGGAGTGGTGACCTGATGGGTGAGAGAATACAGGGACAAGCCTTGTGGCTCCGTGGGAGAGCTTGGGGGAGGACCACCCATGCCACAGCAACCTCTGATTGTCACCCAAGCTGTACTCTCCCCTTTCACGGTAAAAGGAGTTTCACCGGACTCAAGGCTCTCCAGCTAAAGACCATGTTTCCCAGCCTCCTTGCAGCCTCTGACTTAGCCTGTGACCACGTTCTGGCCAATCAGACCAGGGCAGGAGTGGGAGGTGTCACTTCCAGATCTTCCCATGAAAAGAAAGGGTCCTTCTCCAGGAGAACGCACCCTGAAGTTTCCTGGCCATAACCACCTTCAAAATGGTCTTTGTGTGTTCGAGAGATACTATACACTAGAATCTCTGAACACGCCAGAATGCTGATACGCCCTTCCACCTTTGGATTTACAGCCCTCTCCAGATAAATTAAGAAATTCAGTATTTCTCCACTCTTAGCTGGATTCTAAAGTTCTATATGTTTCGTGATGATGTGTATTTTTACAGCAACTTTTTTAACAGAACTAGTTAATTTGGTGATATGAATTTTTCTCAAAGATCTGGTCCAAACTATATCCAGTTTTCTGCCCAGAATTATCAGATTGAAGGTGGGGGGTTTTATTTATTTTTTCTTTTTTTCCCTTCCTTCCTTCCTTCCTTCCTTCCTT
>NC_045447.1:1654626-1660854 GCF_002776525.5 Piliocolobus tephrosceles
TTTTTTTTTTTTCTGAGACGGAGTTTCACTCTTGTTGCCCAGGCTGGAGTGCAAAGGCACGATCTCAGCTCACTGCAAGCTCTACCTCCCAAGTTCAGGTGATTCTCCTGCCTTAGCCTCCTGAGTAGCTGGGATTACAGGCGCCCACCACCACGCCAAGCTAATTTTTATATTTTTAGTAGAGACAGGGTTTCACCATGTTGGTCAGGCTGGTCTCGAACTCCTGACCTGACTTCAGGTGATCCACCTGTCTTGGCCTCCCAAGTGCTGGGATTACAGGTGTGAGCCACCGCGTCCAGCCTTGGTTTTTATTATTAATATTGTTTAGTGTGATTGGGAATATCTAGAATGGCAGGTGGTGCATAAAAGTTAAAGAGGGGAGAAAGATTACTTAGTTGGGTTATATAGCTATAAACACCATTCGGTTTATTCAGTGGACAGGGTTGTTTCTGCATATCCTTTGGGTTTCATTTTTTGTTTGTTTTTGCCTTCACGGTGAGACTGCAATCAACTGTTCTCATAACATATGTTATTAACAAACCTGGTCCCATAACTTTAAAAAAAAAGGAAGAGTCACTCTCTTTCTCTCTCTCTCTTTTTTTTTTGAGACAGAGTCTCACTCTGTTGCCTAGGCTAGAGTGTAGTGGCGTGATCTTGGCTCACTGCAACCTCCACCTCCTGGGCTCATGCCATTCTCCTGCCTCAGCCTCCTGAGTAGCTGGGACTACAGAGGCTCGCCACCACGCTAAGTTTTGTTTTTTTTAGTAGAGTTGGGGTTTCACCATATTGGCCAGGCTGGTCTTGAACACCTGACCTTGTGATCCACCTGCCTCGGCCTCCCAAAGAGCTGGGATTACAGGCGTGAGCCACTGTGCCCAGCCAGGGTCACTGTCTTGTTGACCCTTCCCTCCCTCCTGCAGGCAGGGAGGGGTGAGAGGTGGAGTAGCCCCTCGGATCCTGAGCCAGAAGCCGCGTGTTGAGAGTGGCAGGAAAGCCCATCAGCCTCAGGACTTTCATGTGAGTGAGAAACCAGCTGTGTCATGTTTAGATTCCTGGCGTTTTGGTTCTTTGCCTCAGTAACTTAACCAATATTCTAACTAAGCAAGTGAAAAAGGATGTAGTTACGAATTCCAGGAAAAACAAAAAGTTGTAAAAAGGAAACGCGTTTCTCATATAGTACTTGGCTCAAGTGTGAACAATTACATAGTTATATCAATGCAAGTGCTGACTACCTGTGTGAGGAATTTGGGACCCGTCATCTGTTTGAAGGTGGGATGGGAGAAGTGCATGCACTGGTCCGGGAAAGATGGGGAAGTGAGATCCTCATCTTCTGGTAGGAAGTCAACAGGAAGCTTCAAGGACCTGCACGACGAGCATATTATTTCCCAATAGGGAGGTAATGCTGGCTAGAAGAGCTAAGTTGGCTAAAATAATTTTTTTTTTTTTTTTGAGACGGAGTCTTGCTCTGTTGCCCAGGCTGGAGTGCAGTGGCACGATCTCGGCTCACTGCAAGCTCCGCCTTCCCGGTTCACACCATTCTCCTGCCTCAGCTTCCTGAGTGGCTGGGACTACAGGCGCCCGCCACCACGCCCGGCTAATTTTTTGTGTTTTTAGTAGAGATGGGGTTTCACCATGTTGGCCAGGATGAGTCTCGATCTCCTGACCTCATGATCCACCTGCCTCGGCCTCCCAAAGTGCTGGGATTACAGGCGTGAGCCACCGTGCCCGGCCAGCTAAAAGAATGTTAAGTGATCACTTCTGGAGTTGGAGTTGCTATTTTCTCTCTGTCTTGGGGAAACTTTTAAACTAGGTGCACACATTGCTTTTAAAATTTAAAACAACACAGCCAGGTGTGATGGCTTATGCCTGTAATCCCAGCACTTTGGGAGGCTGAGGAGGGGAGACTCGCTTGAACCCAGGAGTTTGAGACCAGCCTGGGAAGCAAGCAAGATCCCATCACTACAAAAACATTGAAACATTGGCCAGTGTGGTGGCACCTGCCTGTGGTCCCAGCTACTTGGGAGGCTGAGGTGGGAGAATCGCTTGAGCCCTGGAGGAGGCTGCAGGGAGCCGTGTTTGTGCCACTGCACTCCAGCCTGGGTGACAGAGTGAGACTTTTTCTTAAAATAACATAAAATAAAATAAAATAAAATATAAAATAAAATAAAATGAAATGAAATAAAATAAAATAATAAAATAAAATAAAAAAGGCCGGGCACGGTGGCTCAAGCCTGTAATCCCAGCACTGTGGGAGGCCGAGACGGACGGATCACAAGGTCAGGAGATCGAGATCACGGTGAAACTCCCTCTCTACTAAAAATACAAAAACTTAGCGGGGCGCGGTGGTGGGCGCCTGTAGTCCCAGCTACTCGGGAGGCTGAGGCAGGAGAATGGCGTGAACCTGGGAGGCGGAGCTTGCAGTGAACTGAGATCCGGCCACTGCACTCCAGCCTGGGTGACAGAGCGAGACTCTGTCTCAAAAACAAAAAAAATTAAAAAAGAAAAAAAAATAAAATCATTTAATTTTTTTTTAGTTACTAGGCCCTGAACTGAGCCTTGGTGTGCAAACGTCCATGGGAAACGTGGGGAAAAGAGGAGGTCTTGTCTGGTGTGTGGGTTAGGCTTGTGCAGCACAGCAGACAGGGAGGAGCTGAGTGACAGCCCCAGGTCAGGCAGGGACAGATGCTCAAGGGCACCAGGCTGAGGGGCCTGGAGGCTCAATCTTAGGCATGAGGAACCAATCAGGCCACTTCTTTCTTTTCTCCAGAAAATGATCACCTGCTGAGCCCCCTTGGTGCTACTCTCTGGGCAGCAGTGGCTAAGCCCCTGGCTCCAGGGAAAAATCCGGGGGTTGCATCTTATCAGCACTCTGACCTTGGCACTCTGACCTTGGTGTGTGCCCTTTCACTAACCCTGGTCTCCCATCCAGCCATTGGAGCCACGGAGCCGCTGCAGGGACTCGGCACTCAGCACTTGTCCCACCCCTTCCGGGAGCCCCTTCTCCTACCGAGGAGTCTGGCATGCTAAGTATGCCCTTTATCAACCTCCCTTACAGCCAGAGCTCAAGTCTGGGATAGCTCAGGCAGCCAGATGTACCGCCTGGTGGGAGAATGAGGAGGATGGAGCCATCTTGCCGGCTGCCGTGACACTTGGCGTTTCTGCAGCAGCATCTGCTAGGCAGTCGCCACTTCGCAAACCTCAGCAGGCAGCTCCGGCTGCAGTGGAGAGACCTCCTGACCCCCAGATGCGGCTGAGGCCTAGTGTGGTCTCTCCCTAGCCACCCCGGCCCAGCCGCAGGAGCCAAGGAGTTCCCGTCAATGAGTCTCCCCTCCCTGCTTCCCTCCCTTTCTTCCTTCCCTCCTTTCTCTCTCTCTCTCTTTTTTTTTTGAAACAGAGTCTTGCTCTGTCACCCAGGCTGGAGTGCAGTGACACGAACTCAGCTCACTGCAACCTCCCCCTCCCAGGATCAAGCAATTCTCCCGCCTCAGCCTTCCGAGTAGCTGGGATTACAGGCACCCACTACCATGCCCGGCTAATTTTTGTATTTTTAGTAGAGATAAGGTTTCAGCATGTTCGCCAGGCTGGTCTTGAACTCCTGACCTCAGGTGATCCATCTGCCTCGGCCTCCCAAAGCACTGAGATTCCAGACGTGAGCCAACATGCCCAGCTGGGTGTTTTCTTATTGTGGTAAAATCACAGAAATAATACACATAACTTATGATTTTGACCATAGTTAAGTGCACAGCTCAGCGGCACTAAGCACATTTCCAGTGCTGTATCGCCCACCGCCCATCTGCAGAACGCCTCCATCTTCACAAACGGAAGCCCTGTCCCCGTGAAACGCCAGCTCCCCACACCCCACCCCAGCCCAGCACCTTCCCTCCTACTTTCCGTCTATGGATCTGGCACTCTGGGGACCTTATTGTATTCCTCAGAGCTCTGCAGACAAGCAGAGCCAGTAGGATATGTGTAAGCAGAGACAGCGGTTTATTACAGGGACTGGCTCCTGTGATGGTGGAGGCCACGAGTCCCAGGATCTGCTGCGGAATCGCCGGATCGTATGAGGTCAGGGAGTGTGTCCGCTGCAGACCCTGCGGAGCCAACATCCAAAACCACATTGAGAATATTTCCATTCCTCTAGGAAAAACTTCTCGGTCCAGCTGAGGTGGGCTGTCATAGACTTCCCCTCTTACCCGAAACAGCCAAAAAGCAAAACAAAACCAGACAAAATGCAGACACGTGGCTTCCAAGACACGGGACACTAGGCATTAGAGGACGGTGACCCTGAGTGACGGGAACAGCTGTGCCCTAGTCACCTGCGCTCACTGACTTGGAGGGCAGTCCAGGCTGCGGGTGGGAAGGAAGAACCCACACAGGTCCCAGCGGACCCCTGGGGCTGGAGAGACCGAGGCGGCTTGAGTTCATAGACACAGTACCAGAGTGGAGAGCGTCGCACAGGGAGGGACCCTGAAGACCTGGACGGGACCCCTGGAGTATCCAGAAGAGGACTGCCCTGCGGATTCCCATAAGGAAATACCCCAGGGTTGGTAAAAAGCCCCCTGGAAAGATGAGAGGGAACAGGACCCGTCTCATGCAGGGCTGAGGACAGTCTCTCTCCCCATCAGCCAAGCAGGACAATCTCTTAACTCACAGGGCCTTGGGTGAAACCCTTGGGAAGGGCTTACCTCGGTGGGGGAAGATAGCCTGAGCCCGAGTTCTGCTCTGAGCCCTCCTACCAAGCCATAAAAGCAAGACTAGAAAGGATCAAACTGCCTCCAGATCACTTAACGGCAAGTCCAGGACAAAGCTCAAGATTTCCAGGAAGAGAAAAGCCCCCGGCGCCCAGCCAGGTGAAATTCACCAGAGCTGGTGTCCAAAGGAAGAGGACCTGCCAGGCATGCGGAGAAGCTGGAGAATGGAACCTATGATGAGAAAAATGATGTAATCGGAACCACCCCAGGGCCGGGTGCGGTGGTTCACGCCTGTCGTCCCAGCACTTTGGGAGGCTGAGATGGGTGGATCACAAGGTCAGGAGTTCGAGACCAGCCTGACCAATATGATGAAACCCCTTCTCTACTAACAAATACAAAAAATGAGTCGGGTGTGGTGGCGGGCGCCTGTAATTCCAGCTACTCAGAGGCTGAGACAGGAGAATTGCTTAAACCTGGGAGGTGGAGGTTGCAGTGAACCGAGATGGCGCCATTGCACTCCAGCCTAAGCCACAAGAGTGAAACTCCGTCTCAAAAACAAAAACAAGGCCAGGCGTGGTGGCTCAAGCCTGTAATCCCAGCACTTTGGGAGGCTGCGACGGGCAGATCACGAGGTCAGCAGATCGAGACCATCCTGGCTAACCCGGTGAAACTCCGTCTCTACTAAAAAATACAAAAAACTAGCTGGGCGAGGTGGCGGGCGCCTGTAGTCCCAGCTACGTGGGAGGCTGAGGCAGGAGAATGGCGTGAACCCGGGAGGCGGAGCTTGTAGTGAGCTGAGATCCCGCCGCTGCACTCCAGCCTGGGCGACAGAGCGAGACTCCGTCTCAAAAACAAAAACAAAAACAAAGTAACAAGTGTTGTTCAGGGTGTGGAGAGATGGGAACCCTTGTGTGATGTGGAATGTAAAATGATGTAGCCACTGTGGGAAACAGTACAACAGTTCCTCAAAAAATAAATGGCCCAGGGTGGGTGGCTCACACCTGTAATCCCAGCGCTTTGGGTGGATCACCTGAGGTCAGGAGTTCAAAATCAGCCTGGCCAAGATGGTGAAACTACATCTCTACTAAAAACACAAAAAATTAGCTGGCGTGATGATGGGCACCTGTAATCCCAGCTACTCAGGAGGCTGAGACAGGAGAATCGATTAAACCCAGGAGGGAGAGGTTACAGTGAGCCGAGATGGCGCCACTGCACTCCAGCCTGGGCGACAGAGTGAAACTCCATCTCAAAAAATAAATAAATACTTTGGGAGGCTGAGACGGGTGGATCATGAGGTCAGGAGATCGAGACCATCCTGGCTAACGCGGTGACACCCCATCTCTAATAAAAATACAAAAAATTAGCCGGGCGTGGTGGCGGGCGCCTGTAGTCCCAGCTACTCAGGAGGCTGAGGCAGGAGAATGGCGTGAACCCGGGAGGTGGAGGTTGCAGGGAGCCGAGATGGCGCCACTGCACTCCAGCCTGGGCGACACAGAGAGATTTCACCTCAATAAACAAACAAACAAACAAACAAACA
>NC_045447.1:1670854-1693710 GCF_002776525.5 Piliocolobus tephrosceles
AGTCTGAGGGGTGATGGGGTACAGTCTGAGGGGTTGTGGGGTGCAGTCTGAGGGGTGATGGGGTGCAGTCTGGGGTTGTGGGGTACAGTCTGAGGGGTTGTGGGGTACAGTCTGAGGGGTTGTGGGGTGCAGTCGGAGGGGTGATGGGGTGCAGGGAGGAAGCATGCAGGCATTTTCATTCCCCCTTGGTCATTTACGAAGCCCCCACAGGTGCAGGCTGGGAGGGGCTGTGGCCGGCGGGTGGGGGTGCAGGGGTGAGCCGGCGAGTGGTTCTACAGATATAGGGGCAGACATGGGCATGGCAGGACCCAGCCCAGCCTGGGAGGAGTGGGGAAGGGGATACAGGAGTCTGGGGTCTAGGGGGCGAGGGCTGCTGAGGGGCAGCCTGGAGCCGGGCAGGGCAGGCAGGTGGGAGCCAGGTTGGGCGTCCAGCATGGGATTCCCAGCACCAGACCCCAGTCCAGGATGGGTCTTGAGCATCGCAGGAAGGAGACAGGTGGGGGCCGTGAGGAGGAGACGGTGCCTGAGGGAGTGGAGCTGGGGACAGGGCGGTGTCGTCGCCCCCTCCCCTCACCCTTGCAACAGGCAGGCTGGGGGCTTCGCTGTGACCCCCTCGCTTGGGTAGCTGGGGTGATGATGGTGACCCAGCTGTGGGAAGCAACTCAGTCTGAGGGCTTATGGGGTGCAGGGAGGAACTGTGCAGACTAAGAGGCATTTGTGCTGTGCCAGGGTGGGTGGGGTGGGGCGTGCCAAGTGCCCTAGGTCCCCGCCCAACAAATCAGAGCCGCAGCATATGGCTGGCAGGGCCTTTGTTTGCCAAGAAGGAAGAAGGGGCTGGGAAGCCCTGACCGGGCCCAGCCTCAGGGGCCTTGGGCAGCCACGGGGCCTGGGTGTCCCAGCTGGAAATCCCTCAGCTGGCCCCGAGCGATGGCTCCGGATGCCACCAGGAAACCAAAGTGCAGAGTGGTGGGCACAGGGCCTGGGCGAGGACCCCAGTCTCCAGGGACCCCCAGCAGGACACAAGGCTCAGGTGCAACCCCCTCCATCCTGCCCAGCCCTCCCAAGCCTTGTTCAGTGGCCCCATGGCTGTTCCCATGATCCATCCAGGGGCCCCGCTCCCCTGCTGGACCCAGGGCAGAGGCAGGGGAATCCCGGACACACAGGCCACTGGGGAGAGGAGCCGAGGGCCCCAGGGGCAAGCCTAGGGCAGGGAGCCTGTGGAGTTCCCGCTTGCTCACCTGTGCAATCAGCTGCAGCTTCTTCCTCGGGGCACACACGGTCGTGTCCCAAGCCAGGATTCTCAGGGGCTCTCCCAGTGTCCACAGGACAGGCAGGTCCATGACGCGGGGCTGCTACCACCAGGCCCGGGGGGCCTGCCCCGTGTCCTTGAGGGGCTGCCGGGGGCCAGGGAGGGTGGGCAGGCCGTGCCCAGGCTGGGGGTCAAGGGCAGAGGACGTGGGAACCTGCAGAGTGACAGGTGCTGCTGGGGCCTGACTGATGGCGGCTTCCCTGAGGGAGCAGGAGGGCAGGGGGAGGTGCTCGCCCACAGGTAGGGGGACAGAGGGCTGGTTGGCAGCTGGCCCAGCGTCTGTCCCTGGGCAGGCAGACCCCAGGAGGAGTCCCTGGAGAGAAGGCTGAGCTCCACAGTGTGTGTGAGGCTGGGGGGAGCTGCCCCACCCCATCACCCTTCTGGAACGCTAGGTGAAGACCCCTCAACCGAGATGACACTCCCCTTTCCCCAGCACCACACTTTCTTCCTTTGGCTTTTAGGAATCTCTCTGGAGATTCTCTTATCCAAACCTCTCTTGTACAGGTGGGGAAACTGAGGCCTGGAGGCCGGGACAGCCTCTTGATCTCCCTGGCAGCCAGTTTGGGCCTCAGCACCCCTGCTCACTGAGCCCCCAGAAAGCTGGACCCAGGCCCCACCTCAGTTGATCCTGGCAGCAGTATTTTCCCCAGGCTCCAGGCTGCAGCCCCAGCCCCCACCTTCCATGCGCCCCCTCCGCAGCCCCCACCTTCCTCGCGCCCCGTCCGCAGTCCCCACCTTCCACGCGCTCCGTTCACAGCCTCTAGGATGTTGCCATATCTCATCCAACTGCTGCCACCTCCCACTCCTGTGGCCACAAACAGGGCTGCTGGGACCACCTGGCCTCCACGACCATCTCTGCGACCCCCTTTTCTTCCTGCCTGTTCCTCCTCTCCCGGCCCAATGGCTCTAAGACACTTTTCTGACCCCTCTTTCTGACCCCTCTGTCGGTCCCCATCTCTGAGCTCTGGCATCCTCTTGGGCTGAATCCTGCACCAGGCCTGAGCACTAGCACCTGGGAGATTTTCAGGGGCTCATGGAAATATTTTAATTTCTTTTAAAATCAGAAGAAAAAACTGAACTTTTAGGGCCAAGAAAATGCATTAATACATAGTATGAATATATTTGTCTTTATAATAGCACAGACATAAAATATGATTTTTTTTATTTTTTATTTTTTTGAGACGGAGTCTCGCTCTGTCGCCCAGGCTGGAGTGCAGTGGCTGCAAGCTCCGCCTCCCGGGTTCACATCATTCTCCTGCCTCAGCCTCCTGAGTAGCTGGGATAACAGGCGCCCGCCACCATGCCAGGCTAATTTTTTGTATTTTTAGTAGAGACGGGGTTTCACCATGCTAGCCAGGATGGTCTCGATCTCCTAACCTTGTAATCAGCCCACCTCGGCCTCCCAAAGTGCTGGATTACAGATGTGAGCCACCGCGCCCGGCCAAAATATCAAATATTTTACTACTTTTATTTTTGTGGGGGGGTGCTCAGGAAGATGCCCTGGCCCCATCCACGTGGCGCTGCAGCCCTGGCCCAAGCTGGCCCACCCCCCAGATGGCCGCGCTGCTATCACCCTGCCTGGCCTTGCAGCCCTGGGGGCAGAGCCGAGTCTGTGTCTGTGCCAGGCAGACACAGTGATGGCACCTGTGGGTCTGGCAGCCCTGTCAAGGCTCCTCACGGGCACCAAGCCCCCCCCATCATCTCCCTGCCCCATTCTCCAGGTCCTTTGAGCCCAAAGCCTGTGGGGTGGTCCCATGGCTCCATGAACCTGGGGATCTTCCAGCCAACATCCGTCTCTGGGGGGCAAGGAGGGCTCTGCATGCTGCTGGTGCCAGGAGGGCTTTGAAGCGCCCCAGAGGCACTGTAAACCGGGTAATGAGGGCAATTACATCTCAGTCAACTCAGAAAGGAAAAGGATGTTCTTCGGGGTGCCAGGAGCCGGCACCAGCCTGTGTCCTCCATCTGACGGGGGTGACCGTGAGAGGCACACTAGGACAGGCGAGGCCTCGGCTTGGAGGCTGTGGAGCAGGGCTGATGCCTGCACTGCAGTGAGCTTTGCGTCAATCTCTGCCACACCTCAGGATATAGGAACCATATAGGAACCATGAGTACCTGTCTTTGCAGCTGGGGACACAGGCTCCACAGTTGCACGGCTGCACCAGGTCATGGAACTTTTCAGGTACCACCACCAGCAGGCAATGCTGCCTTCTAGGGGCAGGGCACGGGGCTCCCTGGCTGGGTTCAGACTCGGTGCTGGGCCTACCTCTCCCTGGGGCTTCACTACCCCAGCCCCAGCTAGTCCTGGCAGCAGCAGGGAGCTGGGAGCTGGGAGCTGGCCTCCAGCCCCTCCCCTTACTCCAGCTGGGTACTTACTTCCTGGGTCCCGCCTGCCCCCAGTCCAGGTGTGGGCTGGGATGGTGTGGGGGGCGTCGAGGTGGGCAGGGCAGGGGGCTGGACACTACTTCTCTGGGCTTTTCTTGAGAAAGGGCCCCTCCGGCCACACCCTCCTGGGCCGTTATCAGAAGCCAAACAGAGCCGGGGAGTGTCAACATCTCAGGCCTCCACCTGGCAGCTGGTGCCCGTGGGCTGGGGGCCAGGCGGGAACACCGCAGACCCCTCTAAGCCCAGAGCTCTGTGCTATTTTTAACACCATTGGGAGAAGTCAGGCAAATAGTGTGGGCCCCTCCCCACAGCCCTGTGACCTCCACCCCTGTGTTTGCACTCTCACTGGGCAAACAGGCGGCGATAAGGCAGAGATTAGAGGGATCGTTCAGCTTCCAATAAACAGCTTCTTCTCCCCCAGCATGGGATTCCCAGCACCAGACCCCAGGCTGGCAGCTGCAAGGGCCGAGAATGCGCCCCAGCCCTGCGCCCCCCCGCCGCCCCTGCTGCGCCCTGCCCCGACCCAGCAAGGCTCTGGCTTCCCGGTCCCAGGCATCTCCAGCACCCCAGGGCACTCTACCAGCCCAGCATCCCCTGCCACCCCCGCAGTCCAACCCTGCAGGTGGGCATCTGCCGTACGGTGTTGGGGTTTGTCTCCAGCAAGGGCCGACCAGGCTGGGGTTGGATGGACGTGGTTGGAGCTTGGCCACTGTGCACCTGCTGTCTGCTTTGCCGTCGCTGCCCCGTCCAGCCTGGCTCTCCATCTTTTGGTGCTGTCTAGGAAGAGTCGAGGTGGCGGAGGGGACGTGCTGGCACACAGCAGGCACTTGGCAAGCCGGCGACCTGGCCTCCTGGCCCCACACTGGCCAGACTGGCTCCCTCAGCTGCCCCCGGGCCTGCGCCTGGCCTCCCTCCTGCACCCGCTCCAGCTGGCCCGAGTCCCCTTGAAAGTGCAGGACCAGGAGGGGACACGGTAGCCAGGGAGGTGTGATGGGGCCCAGCAGAGTTGACAGTCACTTCCAGAGCAGCAGGAGGCGCTCGCCCTCGGCAAATGCCACTCGGGATGGTCTCAGTCTGGGGTTTGGGAGTGCAACGGGCAGAGTTTGAGTTGGAGATCTACAGAGCTGAGGCTAAGATGGGTTTGGAGCCAGGGTCAGTCTGTGCCTGGGATAAGAAGCCAGGATCTGATTGAGGTCAGAGGTCACCCCTTGACTGGGATGGGAACTCATTCTGTGCCTGTGTGAGGGCTCAGGCTATGGCTGGGAGCAGAGTTTGGCTTGTAGCTGGGATCAGGGGTCAGTCTATGCTTCTGATCAGGGCTCAGCTTAGTCTGGGATCAAGGGTCAATTTGGACTGGTGATGGGGGCTCAGTCTGTGACCAGGGTGAGGGGCAGACCTATAGGTGGCCTCAGGGATTAGTCTGTGGTTGGGGTGAGGACTTGGCGTATGGCTGGGATCAGGGTTCAATGTGTGACTGGGGTCACAGGTCAGCCTGTAGCTGGGATTAGGGATGAGTCCATAGCTGGAGTAGAGACTCAGACTGTGTCTGTCAAGACTTAATCTATAGCTCAGATCAGGGCTCAGACTGTAGCTGGGATTAAGGATCAGACCGTGGCAGGGGTCAGGGTTCAACCTGCTTTGGTCTGGACAGTCTCTGCCTCTGCCCTGGCCGTCCATTTTTCCCCAGCTGTCCTGGGTCAAGTTGCTGTAGCTGAACTTTGCTTCCTCTTTGGATCAGAGTGTTCTTGGCCAGCACCCAGCAGCTGATTCCCCGGGGGAGAGGCCCCGTTCCCGCCAGCCACATTCCCACGCCAGCCTGGGAGGCTGCCAGAGAGTGGCTGGGTGTCGGGGGCTGCCTCCCAGGGGACCTGCCTCTCACCCTGCCCAGCTCTGAGGACAGCACAAGACTCCTGCGGACGGAGCTCCTAACCCGTGAGCTCCCTTCCCCAGAGCCCTGTGTCCCTGTTCCCGCCTTCCTGCCCCAGGGCGAGGGGCCGGGGCGATGGAAGGCTTTGCAGGCCTGCAGACCAAGGCAGGAGAGGCCAGGCGCTTTTCCCAGGTCCTGTGGCTCAGGAAGCCAGCCATGGGGCTGCGCCTCCATGGGCCTCAGTTTCCCCAGGAGCAGAGTGGGTAGGAGTGATGGCTGGACAGGAGCCATCCAAGGCCCCTCTGGCTTGTCTCTTATCCCAGTGTGACATATCTGACTGGCCAAGGACTCATGGGGGTCTTGGCTGTTCCTGAGGGCTGACAACAGCCTGGATCCCTACAGAGCCATTGAGGCGGGTGGGTCCCAGGAGGAGACAGTTTGTCCTCGGAACCAGAGGCCCATCCCAGGAGTTTGTGGGCGAGCCCTCCAGACGGGCATCACCTCCAGTGGGTTTGTGCAGGGGTCAGGGCCTGTGTGGCCAGAGGGGCCTGACCGACTCTGAGAGACTGGCTCGCAGCTGGAGCAGGTCTGGGGCAGGTGGACCGTCTGAGGGTGACCCTGCCCAGCTCCCAGCTCCAGGGGGCTGAGGAGCCCCAAGAGCTCTGACCAGACAGCTCTGAGGTGAAAGCCTGGGGCTGGGTGAGGCTGAGAGCCAGGGGCCACAGGCCTCCATCCCCAGCCCTCAGATTCAGGGTCCCTTAAGAATTCCTGACTGGGCCGGGCACGGTGGCTCAAGCCTGTAATCCCAGCACTTTGGGAGGCCGAGACGGGCGGATCACGAGGTCAGGAGATCGAGACCATCCTGGCTAATACGGTGAAACCCCGTCTCTTCTAAAAATACAAAAACTAGCCGGGCGAGGTGGCGGGCGCTTGTAGTCTCAGCTACTCGGGAGGCTGAGGCAGGAGAATGGCGTAAACCCGGGAGGCGGAGCTTGCAGTGAGCTGAGATCCGGCCACTGCACTCCAGCCCGGGTGACAGAGCAAGACTCCGCCTCATAAAAAAAAAAAAAAAAAAAGAATTCCTGACTGCCCACGTCCTGAAGGCACAGCCACCATACAGCTGGGCAAGGACCCTGAGTGTGCAACTTCCTCCTGGGAGCCTCCCAGCAGCTGACATGGCCCCATCGTCCCACTCTCCAGAGAGTAGTGCTGAGGCTGAGATGCCGCTGACCATCCCAGGACCAGACTAGGTGCGGTGTGTGCTGTGCGCACAAGATTCTACACAGATGCTCTGACCAGGATCCCTAGTTTCAAAGGGAGAACACACAGGACCAGGGAGGGACAGGGCCTTGGCCCGGGTCTCTGGGTCCAAGTTTTGGGAGCTGCCTCTGGTGCCCCCGTCCTCTCGGGACCGAGCGGGCTGGGACACGTGCAGTGGGGGCTAGGCCTCCTGCAGCCCCACGAGATCCTGCAGTTGCTCAGCCGGTGTTGCAAACGGGCTCCCCCACTCCAGACGTGTCCCAACCTGCAGCGGCCCCTGCCCCTGGGCCCAGAGGAAAGCCTCGCCTGCCTTCCCAGGGCCAGGACAAGCCCCGGCGCGGCCTGGCCCCCGTGCCAGCTCTGAGCGTGAGAAAGTGCTGAGCCGGGAAGGAGGGTGTGGCGTGGGGCCAGGTATGAGTATCAGCGAGCGCCCACCTTCCCTTCTTGAGCCCAGCCCCCAGCTTCTGCCCTGCCCGGCCCCTGCCCCTGGCCCTGCCCTGGAGCTGGGGCAGAGAGTGCCCACCTCCAGCCGCCTCGAGGGCTGGCCCCTTGGCTGCAGCTGCCACCCCTGCCCCTTAGCTCTGCCCCTGAAGCAGTGCATGGCTGCACACATCTGGTGCTAAATAGTTGTCTCCATCAGGACAGGAGGCAGAGCTGGGTGTGTGGCCATGTGGCCAGCAGGGGTCTGTGGGGGAGGGGGAGACTCGCCAGAGCAGTTCCTTCCTTGTTGGGGTCACTGATCTGGGCTGTGGTGGGCCCTGGGTCAGGTGTGGGGCCTGGGCCCCCCCAGAGATACCTGCTCTCCCGAGTCAGACCCAGAGCCCAGAGTCTTTGGGCCTCCTTGACAGCCCTGGGGTTCCCAGGATAGGGTGCCCCACATTCCCAGCATTCACCCAGGGCCCGGGAGCACCAAGGCCTGGTCTCTGGGTCCCAGGAGTGGCCCCGGGTCCTTTGTGGGCTACTGGAGAGAAGGAGGGAGAAAGGAGGAGGGGCCCAGAGCCAGGAGTGCACGGGCCTCCCTGAACCCTGACCCTGACGGGCATGAGCTCACGGTGGGGGCGGGGCAGTCACCCCATCCTCTGAGCAGCCAGCTGTGGAGGGTGCTGCCCGGGCATGTGCCCGCTCTCCGCATCAGGAGCTGCCTGGTGGGAACCAGCCCGGGCTGCCCTGAGAGCCAGGCAGCATCAGAGGTGGGTCTCCCATCACAGAGCTCTGGCTGGATCCTCCTAGGCCAACTGGCTTTAGACATATTGTTTGCTTCACACATGGGGAAACTGAGGCACCCAGCAAGGACGCAGCTCACCTAGGCCACCCAGTCTCTGCACCACAAAGGGGCTTCAAATGGCTCCAGAGCCCACCAGGCCCACAAAGGCCCCTCAGGACTCTGTGAAGGGGGCTGAGCCCCAGCCCCAGCAAGACTGGGGAGACACTGTCTCTGCCCAGGTACTCCGGGGAGGCTCCCGGGAAGAGGCGTTTCATGCCCCAGGCAGCTGTAGGATGACTGATGTGCCTGAGAAACAGCAGGGACGGCACCGTAGCTGGGGAGAGCGGTGCCCGGGCAAGGCCCCTGCACAGAAGAGAAGGTCCAGGCTGCTCCCCACGTGTCTGTGTGATGAGGCAGAAGAGACAGGGCACAGGCCCTGGGGGCTACAGGTCTCAGGAGCCTGGGGCATGGGGCTAGGCCTGACATCCCGCCCGTGCCCTCCCTGGTGGGCCACACACTTGCCCGCACCTGCCTTGGGCTGTGCTGGGCCCTGACCAGAGGTTCCCCTGGGCCTGTCTGCCCCCCCAGCACGCGGCTCACTCAGCGCTCTAGTCCTGGGACCCTCACTAGCAAAACCTCAGAGCGTGGGGCAACCTCAGAGCAAAACCTCAACCTGTTGGACCCTGGAGATTCCAAAGTGGCTTTATTTAGGCCACTCCGGGTGTGGCAGCGCCCAAAGACCGGGGAGGAGATGTCCCGGGGACCACACAGCAATGGCACGTGTGACCGGGCACTGATGGGGACAGCAGGGCGGCTCGCCAACCTGGCTCTCAGAGGAGTCACAGGGGATGAGGTGGGGGATTGGGGGACAGGCAGGGGCCGAGGACTGGGGCTTCATCCTTCGGGCAGTGAGTGGGTTGAGCTGATGCACGAAGACGTCCAATTCACACTTTAGAAAGATGCCCCAGGTCCTGGGAGCAGTGTCCAACCTGCACAACCACACGCGACCAGGTCCACCATGGAGGATGGCAGGGGCCTGGCCCTGAGGTAGAGAGGAGGTTGCCCACCTTCAGGAGCCTCCTGATCGCACGGCCAGCCCCTCCTCCACCAAGCCCACCTCGAGCATCCTGCCCTGGCAGTGTCCCCTGCAGGGAGGGGCCACCCTTGTTCATGGCCAAGTCACCACGGCTCCTTTACCATCTGCTGCAAAGGAAGGAAGGCCCCCGTTACCCACCCCACCTGCGGTGGCCGGCGCTGGGAACGGAAAACCAAGGGCACCAGGCCACCTGTTCCCAGCCTAGGAGTAGCAGAGGGACGGCGAGGCTGGGCTCAGCTAGACATGGGCCTGTGGGCCTCCAGCCAGCTTACCCCCACCCAGCCCCACAAGCCCACCCAGCCCTCCTCTTCACCCTGGCTCTGATCATGTCCCGGAGAGGCGTCGTGAGCCCCATACGTGCCTGGGCAGAACCCACCACCTCCCCCAGCACCCAGGGTCCCTGGGGTGAGGGCAAGACTCCACACCCGAGGGTCCCTCCCGTCCCCCATGAGCCAAGAGAGGCTGTGCTGGGGAGGTCAGCCTGGGGGCAGTGTGGGCCCTGAGAGACGTGGTCATTCACAGCCTGTCCTGTCTGTGAGAGGTGGGATGGCTCAGACTCTCGCAGCCGTGGGCCAGGCTGGGGCGGCCACAGCCCGCGCATCTGGTGAGGGTCCCGGGCGAGTATCCTGTTCAGAGGCGGGAAAGCCACGGTATGGGGCCTCGGTGGAACTCACTGCCAAGGGTCTGTGCACGGAGCACCTTTTCCCAGGGAGACGGGGCAGGGCAGGACCCCCACGGCCTCCCAGAACCAGCAGGTCTCCACAAGGTCCTTGTGCCTGGTGCGCCCTCCCCGTGGGAGAGGAGCCTGCCGAGAGGGCGGCCGGCACGTTGGGGCCTGAGCCGGGGAGTCAGATTTCTGCCTCGGCGCTCAGGCGGGTGTTGCAAGAACAGAGAAAGGCTGGCCGCAGGCGCTGGGTGGGCCTCAGGGGGCCTGAAAGGCCTTTCGTGTGGGAAGAGGGGGCTTTCTGGAATCCCAGGACCCCCCACATGGGTGAGGCGCCGCACCTCTGCCCGGGGGCCCCAGGTGGTGGTGGGGTGGGCGTCTCCTCCTGGTCCCCAGGAATCACATGCTGGGCTTGATGCAGAGGGAGGCATTGGCTCCTCTGAGCAGAGGCCTGCAGGCTGGGGATGCCACAGTGGCGGCTCCATGGGTACAGGGGCTGCAGCCTCCATCTTGAGGTCCCTCCCAGGAGGAGAGCACCCGGGGGCCTGCAGGGGTACAGCCACATGCAGAGGGCCACTGCTAGGGTCTGGAAAGCTGACCTCATTGTGGGCCCTGCCCAAATGTGCCTGTGACCCCAGCAGCTTGTCCCCTTCTCTGGGCCTTGGCGTGCTTCCTCCAGGGGCTGCCCAGGATGCCAGGCTCTGCCAAGCTGTGTGGAGCCCCTGGGCGTCCCCTCCAGGTGCCCTCAGCAGACGTGGAGCGGCCCTCCAGCCCAAGCCGGCCCTGCACTCAGGTCTCAGCGTCTATCTCTGCTGTGGGCGACTATCTTGGGTAGGGCCAGGCCACCCCAGATAGAAGGCGCTGGTTGGGTGCGGGGAGGGGGCTGGAAATGCCCCACACCCCCTCCAGTCCCCGGCCTGGGCCTGGCAGGGCCCCAATAACTGGCCTGGCTGGGGCTCTGGGGTCTGTGGCCGGAGCTCTGTCAGAGGAGCTGAGACAGCCACAGTCCAAGCAGCCCCACCAACCCCAAGCCAGCCTGGTGGAGGCCCAGGAGTCCTGAGGGAGGGTCTGCAGCCCCCTCCCCACTTCCTCTCCCCTGCACACTCCAGGCTGTCCTCTGCGAGGCTGTCACTCCAGGAGACTCGGGCCTCCTGCCTCTCTTCTTCCCCCACCGCGCAGAGGCAGAGACTGGGGAGGGTCCTGCAGGGCCAGGAGAGATGTTCAGTTTTCACTGTTCTTGGGCTGCGACCCCAGCTGGGTGGGTGCGACCTGGTGGGATGGCCCGAGCCACCCCGGCTCTTGGGCAGCCTCCTGGGTGGCCCCTCGGCCTGCCCCTTGCGTGTGGCCACGGGCAGCCAGCTTTCCGGGCCCCAGTTCATTGCACAAGTTCCTGGGTCAACACAAACAACCGCGGTGCACCACAGAGTTCCTGGCCCGGCTTCCTCTCCACTCTGTGTGCGACCTCCTGACGGTGAGCGCCGCTGGCCCAGACCCCGGTCTGATGCCGGCCTAGCACTGCTCTGCGGCAAGTCACTGAAGCAGCCGGGCTCTGTGGGTCGAGGTCAAGCACTGCAGCCTCCTCTGGGGGTGCCAGCAGCGCAAGGCAGCCCCCCGTGCCTGCCAGGGCTCGGTCCCAGACCACTGGCCTCACCAGTGAACACAGGGACGTGATACTTACACCCATCTGGAAAGTGAGGAAATGCACATGGGGGCTCCGGTGCTTCCTGGTCGTGAGCTCATCTGTTTCTGGTGAAAAGAGCCCAACCAAACCCACGTAGCAGGACTGGCATCTTCTCCCTCCCGCAGAGAAACTGAGATCCAGAGAGGTGCCTAGCCTCCAAGGGTCCCTAAAATTCCTCCCCTTCTTCCTCCTCCTCCTTCAGGAAGTCCTCCTGGACTGCCTCACCCAGAAGGGGTCTCGGCCTCCCTGGGTAATGGGGCATCTCCTACTGCTGCCCTTTTCTGGCGGTTTGAGGACAGTTGGTGCATCCAGTTCTTCCCTGTCTTCCCCCACTTGATTCGGCATACATTAGGCGCTCCAGAAATGTTTGCCAATTGCTTGGCCCAACTCACATGCCCCTCTAGGTGGAAGGTGCGCGCATTCCCACCCAGACAGCGTACGTGTGCCAGCACGGGCTCTGCTCTGCTGGCCTCCCCATCTTTGCTCCTAATGTGCCATCAGCCGGAAAGCCAAGAAGCTGTTCCCACGGCAAAGGGGCAGCCGGGAGAGCAGGGGCACGCCAAGGACCCCAGGGACCCCAGGTCTCCTCATCCTCTCCTGGGACCCTCCCTCCCACTCCCTCCTTGGCCCTAGGGGACATCCGAGGTGGGGGCTGCCGTGTCCCGGCGCCCGGGCTGAGTCTCCACTGCCCAGACTGCCCAGTGCTCCTGTGTCCAGAGCCGGTGTGTCCTGGCCTGGCTGTGGCTGTTGGGCTGTGGCTGACAGCCTGGCCTCGGGGCCGGTGGGACTTGGGTGGGGTTCTGGCACTTGTTGGTGGTGTGACCCAGCCAGCAGCCTCGGTTTCTTCACCACTTCCCTCACAGGATAAGGAAGTGAAAGATGGCAGATGCTTACGGAGCAGTGGACGCCCACGGAGACGAGCCACGGCCACGCGGGGCTGCAGAGGGACAGCCAGGGTCCCGTCCACATGGGACTTAGGTCTCACTTAGTTTCAAGGCGAGCTGTGCCCCTGGAACCGGCCTCCATGCTGCCCGCACCCCCAGTTCCTGTGCCTTGAGGGGCCACACCGGGCAGAAGTGCCTGGTGTGGGGCCTTCGCCGAGGCAGGTCTCGGCTGGCAGCACCTGCCACAGGCCTGTGCTGGGCTCAGCACGTGCTTCGCAAAACGGCAAGTAATGCCTGCTCTGTGGAGGAAAATTGGCCAGTGCGGAGGAGGGAGGAAAGGAAGAAACAGGGCTGGGCCGGCTGGAGATCCCCGCTTTGGCTGGCAGCTCCCCAGGCCTCCCCCAGGTGGTTCTCACACAGGCGTAGCGGTCGGACAGGACTTCCCAGCACCTGTGGCTTTCCCCAGGTGACAGCAGGCCGGACACCACGTGCTGACAGTGACTCTGAGTTCTCGTCGCCTTTTCCTTTAAAAGAATGACCTCTCCTTCAGCCCAAACCCTCTTCCACACGCCTCAGCAAGCCCACCTCTTCCCTAGCCTCTCCCAGGCTGGCTGTGGCTGGTGTGGGCGCCCGGCTGACAGCCCCACCTAGGGCCCTCTCATGTCCTTCTGGTTTTGGATGCTGAGGAGTTTACTGCCCCGAAAGGCAGTTTCCCTACTAGCTCTCTGTCAGCCGCTCTCTGCACCTGTCTGGTAGGCCTCCAGGCACACTCCTGCCCAGCCTCTTCATGTGGGAGTCCCAGGGGCAGCAGCCGCCGGGGCCAGGCCTTCTGGCCAAGCTCGGATGCCCGCTTTTTCCAGAGCCTCCTGATCACCCCAAGCAGAGGAGCTCACAGAGGTGCCCCCAACAAGGAGCCTCTTCTCACCCAAAATCTCTTTCACTTTGCAGCAGCTTAGGGTGCTGTCATTCTCTCCAACTCACAGGGGAGAGGACAGGACAGAGACACTCACTGCAGGGCACCTGGCCTGGAGGCGTCGCCTCCTTCGGCTCCACCCAGCCCCATGCCCTGCGAAGCCCCTGAGGGCCAGGCCCACCCAATGCTGCTGGACTCCGTAGCCTGGCCCAGCGTGGCGGCACCGCTCACAGGAGCCTGTTCCCAGCGCACGACCCCAACACTTCCCGCCGTCCTGTTCGGGATTCGCATCTCCTGTGTGGGTGCAGGTCCCAGACCCGGGGCCTGCCGGTCCCCACACCAGAGCCATCGAACTCCGAGGGCCCTGTCCTCCTGACTCCCCCACACCCCGTGGGCGGCCCACATCTCTTGCATGGCTCTCAGCCTCTCCCCCTGCAGCCCTGAGGGTCTCCCCATAGTGGCCCTCTTTGGCACTTCCTAAACCCAAAGAGGCAACAGATCTGAGACACGGCAGGGCTGGCCAGGGCTCCTGCAGGGAAGTGGGTGGGGCTCTCCCTTAGGCCTGTGCCCCCAGCCCCCAATCCCATACCCGCATCACCCCCAGGTTGCCCTGCAGGTGCTGCGTGTTTGGACAGCTGGAAGCAGAGCTCGGCCTGTGACCTGCCTGGTCCAGCAATTGGCCTTTCTGGAGGTGAGCCTGGGAGTGGCCGAGCAGAGGAAATCACCCCCGTGGGGAGGCGGGGGAGGGGCGAGGCCCACCCCACCAGGCCCTGGAATGTTCCGTGGACTGGATCCTGGAGAACCCACTTATCTGGGCTCCAGGAAGACGGGGGGCACTGTTTCTTTGACCTGAGGAAGCAAAGCAGCCCCCCGACATCCTTCCACACACTCATCCCCTCTGGTGGGGGAGCCAGAGAGGGCACGTATGAGATGGACACGGTGGGGGCCCACATCCCAGGCTACTCAGACAGCAGGGGTCAGTCTGGACGGGCTGGAGAAACCTCAGGCCTGACATGCCTCAGTTTCCCCAAGTGCACCATGGCCCAGATGGCTGGAGACCTCTTGCTGTGTCTCCTCTGCCCGCAAGATCCAGGAGCCCAGGCTCAGCCTACGAACCACCTGGCCCCGGCCCTGGAGGGCGATGGGGAGGGTCTGTGACCATCCTGGGGGGGTATCCATGCCCACTTCTTCTACCTGGGGACAAGGGTGCGAAGTCCCATGCAGCCTCCAGGCAGCCTCACGTGCCTGACGACGGGAGCCAGGCCAGCCCCTCACACAGGTGCTCCTGGGCAGCCTCCCTGGTGACCTGGACAAGTCACCCCAGGGGCACGTGCTCCAGGCAGCCCCCTCGTCTCAGGGGGCACGGGAGGCACTGGGGGGCTTCAGCTGGTGATGGAGTGACTGACGAGGCTCAGCCCCAACGCCGGGGTCCTGTGGCCGCTGGGAGCCGGAGCACTCCTCCAGTTGGAGCTGAACCGTGACTACAGCTCTTCCCAAGAGATGGTGGGGAATTGTCCCCGTGACTAGGGTCCCACAGACTGGGTAGGCCAGAGATGCCCTCGGAGGAGGCTGGTGGGATCTGAGTAGGCAGAGGGGAGAGGGAGAAGCGAAAGGCAGCCCCAGCCTGCGGTGGGGCTTCTCCCGGGCGGGAGGGGCCCCGCTGTCACTGTCGTGGGAACCACCGAGTCACCGGAGGGGCAGGGGCAGAGGGGTCTCGGTGGAGAGAGGGATCCCCAGAGGCTTGGGAGACAGGGGAGGTGCCCAGGGCTCTATGGCCTTGGTCTCTACCAGTGCAATGAGAGCTTGGTTCCAGGGGCCCCAGGTCCCTCTGCCTCCGACAGTCTGGGCTGCATTTTCTGAGCACCTACTGTGTGCTGGGTGTGGGCGTTCAGGCAGGTGTGCTGGGTGTGGGCGTCCGGCTAGGCACTGGCTAAGCCCTGTCCCTCCCCAGAGTCACAGCGAGACACACAGCCACATCCTGTAAATGAAGACCTCGTGTCTCAGCGAGGTCAGGTAACTTCCCCAAAGCCTGTCTGGCCTCCCAGCCCCATCCCCAGTCCCAGAGGGGAGGTGGAATGAAGGCAGGGCTAAGGCCAGGCTGCGTGGAGGCAGAGGCGCCTGCCGGCCTGCAGGACGGAGGGAGGAAGTGCCTGGGCCTGGGCAGACAAAGGCCCTCAGATTCACAAGCTGAAGCCCTAGCACCCAGGGCCTCAGCATGTCACTGTGTTTGAAGACAGGTAAAGGTCGTCAAGGTAAGACAGGGTGGCCCTGAGCCAATATGACTGACGTCCTTGTAAGAAGAGGAGATTGGGACAGACACGACTGGAGGGACGGCCACGTGAGGACGCCTCAGCGAAATGGTGTGTAAGAGCGGGAAGTGGGGCCTCAGAGGAGCCAGCACTTGGATCTCGGGCTTCTAGGAGGATCAGTCCCTGTGGTTGAAACCACCGGGGTCTGTGTGACTTCGTCACGGCTGCCCAAGCGGACAAATTCCCCTGACCTGAGTCCCCGCCCCGCCCCACCCCGCCGCAGTGTCACCCAGAAGCTTGGCGGGTGCTGTGGCAGGGGCTGGGTCCCTGCTGGGCCCTCGGGTGCCGGGTTGTACCATATGACAGCAGCACAGCCATGGCCACGGCCATCTGCAGTTCCAGGCTCTGGGCACCATCTGGGACCCCGGTTCCTGATGTGAGAGGCTCCCCACTGCCGTCCCATCCTCTGCAAGGTACCTCGGAGAGTGGCTGGAGGCTAACGGGACGAGGCCTGGGTTTTAGGGTCCTGCCTGGGTTTCTGTGTGGCCTGGGGCCACCGTCTTGCCCTCTCTGGTCCCCTCTACTCTCACATCCCAGGCTGGATGACTGGAGCCCAGGAGCTGCTCCCCGCCTCCTCTGGGCTTGCTGGTCGCACCCCTGGCCTGACAGCCCCTGGGAAGGCCCCGCTCTTCCTTTTGGGGCCCAGCCTGGCCCCTCCTGTTGAGCTGCAGCCCCCCAGGCCTCCTTCCCACGCGCATCGGCTCTGACCTCAGGGCTCCCCACATGCGTTCCCCTCTAGGAAGGGCCCCCGGGGGCTCCCTCAAACCCTCTCCTCCCTGGAGCACCTGTTCCTCCTGCACCTCCATGGGGGGCCGCGTGGGGCCGCTGACCGCAGTCTCACGCACAGTCTGGGAGCACCTGGGGGTTTCGGGGCAGCAGGCGCTCAGTCAGTCCTCGGGTCACCATGGATGGCCTTGCTCTGTGATCCACACTGAGGCCCAGTGGTCAGCCGGGGGGCTGGACGGGAGGCGGCCACTTCCTGGGCTGGTGGTGACTCACGGGTCTGCTTCTGGGAAAACTCCCGCCCACCCCCACTCAATCCGGATGGTGCAGAGCTCGGTGTGGGGACCAGCTGTGGGAAGTGCATTGTGATTAGGGGCCGCGTCTGGGGGTGGGGAAGGCGGGAGCTGGGGCGGAGGGTGGGGTGGGGTGCGAGACATCTCCACCAGACGCCCGCCTGGGCTGCTGAGCTGTGCACCCCGTGTGCCCTGACGCCCCACATATTCCCTCCCCGGGCAGGGGTCAGGGGCCCCGAATATCATCACAGGGAGACCACACAAGGCTCCTGCCTGCGCCCCTCCCCAGGCAGCCTTGCCGAGGCCAGCACAGCCCAGGAGGGGCACCCCCTGGGGTCCCACAGCTCCGAGGGCCAGCGGGTGGCCAAGAATGACTCCGCAGGGCTCCGGCCGGACACTGGAGGAAACAGGCTGCTTGCAAATGGGGCTGGGATGTGGGGACTGTCCCCCAGGCTTCCCCGGCCAGAATCCAAATGCCATTTGCCCAGCCGGGCCCTGGAAAAACATCCTCTGGGAGGACTCTGGCCGGGCGGAGAGCAGGGCCCAGGCCTGCTGAATAAACACACAGGGACCCTGCAGAGTGAAAACAGAGCCACAGCCGGCCAGCCCCTCCCAAGCCCATTTGGCTTCTGCAGCCCTGACCCTGCCCAGGGAGTCTGGGCAAGTGTTTTTTGTCTTAACAGCTTCATTGAGATATGCAGCTGGTCCTTGATCAATGGGGGACTCGGGCACCAACCCCACACAAAGTGGAAAATCCTTTTATTTATGTATATTGTAAGGTCTCAAACTCCTGACCTCAAAAATACACATATAGTTTTTAGACGGAGTGTTGCTCTGTTGCCCAGGCTGGAGTGCAGTGGTGCAATCTCAGCTCACTGCAACCCCCGCCTCCTGGTTTCAAGCGATTCTCCCGCCTCAGCCTCCCAAGTAGCTGGGATTACAGGTGCACGCCACCACGCCCAGCTAAATTTTTGTATTTTTAGTAGAGATGGGGTTTCACCATGTTGGCCAGGCTGGTCTCAAACACCTGACTTCAGGTGATCCGCCTGCCTCGGCCTCCCAAATGCTGGGGTTTCTATTTCTATTTCTATTTTTTATTTTATTTTATTTTTTTGAGAAGGAGTCTCGCTCTGTCGCCCAGGCTGGAGTGCAGTGGCCGGATCTCAGCTCACTGCAAGCTCCGCCTCTCGGATTTACGCCATTCTCCTGCCTCAGCCTCCCGAGTAGCTGGGACTACAGGCGCCCGCCACCTCGCCTGGCTCATTTTTTGTATTTTTAGTAGAGACGGGGCTTCACCGTGTTAGCCAGGATGGTCTCGATCTCCTGACCTCGTGATCTGCCCGTCTCAGCCTCCCAAAGTGCTGGGATTACAGGCTTGAGCCACTGCGCCCGGCCTCTATTTTTATTTTTTGAAGCATGTTCCTGCTCTGTCGCCCAGAGTGTGCTCAGAGCTCACTGCAGGCTTGAACTCCTGGGCTCAAGAGATCCTCCCACCTCAGCCTCCTGAGTAGCCGGGGCCACAGATATACCCCACCTTGCCTGGTTAATTTTTAATTTTTTTGTAGAAATGGGGTCTTGCCGTGTTGCCCAGGCTGGTCTCAAACTCCTGGCCTCAAGTGATCTTCACGGCTTGGCCTCCCAAGGTGACGGGATTACAGTGGTGAGCCACCTCGCCAGACCCAAGTACAACTCTTGATTCCGCCGAAACTTAACTACGGAGAGGCTACTGTTTTTTTTTTTTTTTTTTGAGACGGAGTCTCGCTCTGTCGCCCAGGCTAGAGTGCAGTGGCCGGATCTCAGCTCACTGCAAGCTCCGCCTCCCGGGTTTACGCCATTCTCCTGCCTCAGCCTCCCGAATAGCTGTGACTACAGGCACCCGCCACCACGCCCGGCTAGTTTTTTGTATTTTTAGTAGAGACGGGGTTTCACCGTGTTAGCCAGGATGGTCTGGATCTCCTGACCTCGTGATCCGCCCGTCTCGGCCTCCCAAAGTGCTGGGATTACAGGCTTGAGCCACCGTGCCCGGCCGAGGCTACTGTTGACTAGAAGCTTTACCAATAACATAAACAGTTGACGCACGTGTTTGTATCATGTATGTGTGGTATAGTGTGTTCTTACAACCCAGTAAGCCTGAGAAAAGAAAATGCCATTCAGAAAATCCTAAGGAAGAGAGGATGCGTTTCCTAGTCTCCAAGTGGAAGCAGATCACCTAAAGGTCTTCATCTGGTCTTTTTCACGTTGAGGAGGCTGAGGAGGAGGAGGAGGAAGAGGAGGGGCTGGTCTTGCAGACCCAGGAGCGGCAGAGGCGGGAGAAAGTCCACATGGAGGTGACCCCCGAGGTTCAAACCCACTTTTTTCCAGGATCAGCCTTAATTCACGCTCCGTGAATTTCTCCGACAGTGGCGATTCCACCGTTTCCAGCAGGTGCAGCTACGTGTGGCCATCACCACCATCCATTCAGGACGTTTTCTTTTTTTCTTTTAGAGATGGAGTCTTGTTCTGTTGCCAGGCTGGAGTGCAGTGGCGCAATCTTGGCTCACTGCAAGCTCCGCCTCCCGGGTTCAAGCGATTCTTCTGCCTCAGCCTCCTGAGTAGCTGGGATTACAGGCCCGTGCCACCACGCCCAGCTAATTTTTGCGTTTCTAGTAGACATAGGGTTTCACCATGTTGACCAGGCTGATCTTGAACTCCTGACCTCAGGTGATCTGCCCACCTCGGCCTCCCAAAGTGCTGGGATCACAGGGGTGAGCCACCACAAAGCCCGGCCCAGAACATTTTCATCAAAAATAAAGCTTCATCACCCCAGCCCCAGCCCCCCAGCCATAAAGACCCACTCAGCCACCTTCTGTTCCCAGGGGCTCACCGGCGTTGGGCTTTTCAGGAATGGAATCACACACATGAACCGTGGTGTGCACACCACATCTGTAAGGCCTGTCTGTGCTGAAGCCTGCATCAGAATTTCTTCTGTTTTTGTGGTGGAAGGATAAGTATTCCATTGTACAGACAGACTACCCGGTTCATCCATCACCCACCCAGGGACACTTGGGCCGTTTGCACCTTTAGTGAAGGAAGCTGCATGGGTGTTTGTGCGGACAGGAGCTTCCATTTCTCCTGGGCACACACCTAGGAGTGGAGTTGCTGGGTCCCATGGTGACTGTTCGGTTGTTTCGGGAGCTGCCGGCAGGTGCCCCAGCAGCCGGGCCGGTTCACATTCCCTCCGGCATGCAAGTCTCTGATCTCAGCGCCCACACCCCTGGCTGACTCTCTCCTCCCTCCGACTTCACAGCCACACTGGGGGCAGGTGGGAGTGTGAGTGGGGGCCGGGCACACGCAGGGGCTGACTCCACACCTCGCAGAGCTGGTCTGCAGGTCTGCCTGGGAGACAGGAACATCACACCCGCATTTTGGAAGAGGATGCTGGGCTCAGAGAGGCCCACCAGTAAGTTGGGCCCTCACCAGCCACTTCCTCCATTCTCTGGGCTCGGCAAGAGCTCAAGGTGTGCGTCCCTCCCTCTGCGCCGAAGCCCCACGCTGGGCCTGCCCTGGGCATGAGTAGGCCACTGGACCTGAGGCTGGAGAACCTGGGACAGAACAAAATTCAAGTGTGAAGTTCCGGAAGGTTCTGGAGGGTTCCAGAGGCCCCCTGGAGCTCCCTGGGTCCCCCGGACTCCACGAGTGGCCACCCAGCCTGTGGTCCACGGTCGCCTTGATTCACCCCCTTGATCCTCCAGACACACACAGGGCAGCCCTCGTGTTCCTGGGGCCGCTGGTCCTGTAGCCTGAGTTGCCCTCTGTAGGAGTCCCCTCTCTGCCAGGCCACGCCTGCCCACCATGGCCGCCTCCCCAGCTCAGGCTACAGGGAGAGGCCAGAACCTTTTCTGCTCCCGGAACCCACTGTCCACGGCTGAGCACTGAGTTCCCAGCTCTGCGGCTCTGACCTGACCTCCCCCTCATGCCCATGTCTACTTTTGAGCGCTGAGCCTCGGGTCACACAGCCTGGGGCAGAGGTCAAAGGCTCAGTGCCTCACGGAGCAGGTCACTGGCAGGGGCCACACCCAGGCCTCCTACCAGCAGGGGGACGTGGGGGCGCAGGGTTGGAGTCCAGGGAGCCTGGTCCCGAGGGTGGGTGCCCTCTAGAGAGTCCTGTCACAGGGCTCCTGACTGGCCTGAGGGTCAGCTCCCCTCCAGCGCCGCTAGGGGTGGGCTGCCATCTCCATTTATAGAGGAAACAGGCCTGGGGGCTGCCCTTAGAATAATGCTGGAAAACATGGAAGGCCACCCCCCCACCCCCCACCCTTCAAGGTCTGGGCCATGTTGCCCCCGAAGCCAACGCCTGGCCCGGGGAGCCCCAGAGGTAGGTTCTGGAGTGCAGGACAGTGGGCTGTGCAGGGGCCTTGTGGCTCCCTGGCTCCCCATTGCTGCGGTCACATGGCCTCCCTGGCTGAGCTGCAGCCCCCAACCCCACAGCAGCCCTCGGTAACTCTCTGGGCAGGACCACTCTGCCAGTTGGCTTCCTAGAAACTGCCGCCCTTCCCCTACAGGTGCCTTAGGGAGGTGGTAGTTGGCCAAATCTGCCCGGCTCCCTGGTCCCTCTGTCCCCTGAAGCCCCTGAGGGCTGGGGAGCCTTCTGATTGCTCTGCCCGCCACTGCCCAGCCCGGCGGGAGTGGCAATTTCACTGGCAAGCACTTCAGCACCACAGGGAGGGGCGGGGGGAGATGGGATACCACAAAGTCACCCGCTTGTTCCAAGGTGCAGGCCAGGGCCACCTAGGACCCCGGGGCACAGGGGTGGCAGCCTTCCAGGCAGCACAGACCTCTGGGTCACCCTCCAAGCCCCAGGCCCGAGCGCTTGCAGGCCTGTGGCTGCTGCCACCACCCCACAGATGGGCTCTGGGGGACAGAGAGTGCCCAGTCTCCTCTGCACCTCGACTGACTTGCTCTGGGCCTGGCAGAGCAGGTACTTGGAAAAGATTTGCTGAGGGAAAGGCAGAGACTAGCTGTGGTCCTCCGGCCCCTACAGCGGTGCTTCCCAAGGAGCTGCTTACCCTCAGAGCCTGTTCCTCCAGGGGCCTCCCCTCCGAGCCCGACCTGCCCCCAGCCCGACCTGTCCCCAGCCTGACCTGCCCCCAGCGGTGATGGTGGAAAGTGGGTCCCGAAAAAGTGCGGGGAGTTGGAGAAGAGGCTCAGGAAAACGCTGGGGCCCAGGGCCAGTCGAGGGGTGCCAAGAAATGTGACCTCGGGGCAGCTGGCTGGGGATGCAGCAGGTACTGGGAATGTCCTGTGGACACTCTGGAGGGGCAGCTGCAGGGAGGGGCTGTGCAACACTGACTGACTTGCCCAGAGCCTGAAGCCCAGAGCCCGGCTGGGCTGGAGTCTCTGCTTGGCCACGGCCGCCCGCCCGGCTGGCCCTGCCCTGGGGGCCTCAGGTTCCTGAGATAGGGGCCTGGGCCATATTCGAGGGGAGAAGACCCCCACCCTCCCTGGGATGCCCTCCTCAGAGCAGGGGAGCGCCAGGCCTTCCCCTCCCCCAGCCACTGTGCATCCCGCCTGCCTGCAGCGGCCTGGGCGAAGCGCACCCAGTAACTCTTTACAGCCTTTCCAGGAGGAGTCCCGCAGAGGGCGGGGGCCGGGAATACCCCATCGTCAGGGCCATTTGCTGGAGCTTTGGGCCAGTTTTCCAGGGCCCCTGAGCAGACAGTGCTGGCCCGTTTGGCATTTGTCCCTCAACAAGGAGACCTCGCAGCTCCTGTTTTCCCAGGAAGTAGGTCCAGTGACCAGAGGACAAAGAGACAGAAAGAGACAGAGACAGTGAGACAGAGAGACAGTGGGGGACTGACTGAAGGAGAGAGATCCAGGCAAGAGAGAGTCACAAAAGCATCCAGAGAACACAGGGAGGAGAGACACAGACCCGGCCAAGAGCGAGAGTGATGCGGAAGGCCTTCCGCAGGAGGACTAGGGAGGCCCGTCCGGGCCCCACCCACCGCCCCGGGCACAGGGACAGGGGAGGCACAGCTGGATCAAAGATCTTTGAAACTGGAATCAAACGCTCAGGTTTTATTGGCGCACTCACTGTGTAACTGTGTAATGGGGGCAGGGACAGTGAGGCTGCGCCTCTGGGAGCCTCTTCAAAGGCTGAGGGATTCCTGAGCTCTTTTCTCCCTCCTTCCCCCCTTCCCTCCCTCCCTCCCTCCCTCCTTCCTGCCGACCTAAAGAGGGAAACACTCACTGGGGGGTCCAGGGCAGGGGTGGGGGGCACTGCAGGCAGAGGGGA
>NC_045447.1:1693810-1695345 GCF_002776525.5 Piliocolobus tephrosceles
GTGTGAGGGCCTGGCTCTGGGACGAGGCTACAGAGCTGGGCGTCTGCAGGGCGGAGGGAGCTGGAGGCCTGCTGCAGGCTCCCCTGGCCCACAGAGCACGGCTGCACCCTGAGGCTGGAGCAAAGCTCTGTCCCTGTGCCTGGCTCTTGAAAATGCCTGTGTAGCCACCCAGGCAGCTGGCGTCGCCCAGGTCTCTTGGGCAAATTACCGGCCGCGAGACCTTGCCTCTGGTGGGCTGGAAGTAGCCTCAGGTCCTGCCTGGGGCCGGGCCAAGAGCTGCTGTCCAGGGGAGGAGCCATGAGGGAGGGAATGAGTTTGCACCAGGCTGATGCTGACTGTGCACCTCCTCCAGGTGCCCTCAGGCTGGGCTGAGGACTCAGAAGGGAACTGCCTGTCCCTGGGTGCCACCAGGCTAGCTGGGAGGCAGCAGCTCCAAAAGGACCGTGTGGGCGGAAAGGTGTTGGGAACAGCACCTCAGCAGTGAGGGGTCCGGGAGGCTTCCTGGGCCAGTGAGCTGGCCGTGGACTGTTGAGAGAGGAAATCGCCTCCCTCCTCCTGGACACTGGGCCTCTGTTAATGTCACCAGCAGGCTCCATACCCTGGTCTCCCCACGCAGGTGGCTCTGTTTGGTGTCTCAGCCCACGCCCTCTGACCCAGCCTTCATTCTCTCCTGGCCCTGTGGGGACCATCCAGCCGCAGGATCTGTGCGGAGCTGTCCAGCTGCTGGGGGCCAAGACAGGGCGGGGCGACTCCACGCTACAGCTGTGGGGGCGTCACTGTCCGGGCCCTCCTCACAGAATCTCCCTGGCGCATGTTGGCTCCATCTGGAATTAACCACTGGGCCCACCCCCTCGGGTCCCTGGCCTGGGAACCCTCAGCTCTGCCTCCCCCAACACCTGTCCAGACCAGCTGCCTCTGGGCGTCCTCCGGCCACCCTGCCCCTCAGCTCCCCGTCTCCACCTTCTGCCCCAGCTCTGGCCTTTGGGAGCCCACCCCCGTGCAGGGTAGTCTGTGGTCTTTGGGTGTGGTTCTGGGTCTGTGGTCCTCGGGTGGGGTTCCGTGTGTCTATGGTCCTCGGGTGTGGTCCTGGGTCTGTGGTCCTCGGGTGTGGTTCTGGGTCTGTGGTCCTCAGGTGTGGTCCTGGGTCTGTGGTTTTTGGGTGTGGTTCTGTGTGTCTGTGGCTGGGACCCCCCTGAGGACAGAACCAGGGCTAAGATTGCAGCTTGGGGCAGCCAGGTTGGCAAACTCAGGATGGACCCAACTTAAAAGGGCCACAAGCAGGTGCGTGTACCACAGGCCAGGGCACTGCCCACCCTGCCAGCTGGCAGCCCCGCCTCACCCCAGGCCCAGGAGAAAGGGCCCGGCTGCCACCTCAGCCTGGAGCCCACGCTCCTGCCTCAAGGAGGCAGGGTACTCACAGGCACCCAGAAACTTTCCCTCCCTGCCGGGGGCCAGGGGCCTTTGAAGTTGGAAGGGCTGGGGGCGGATGAGAAGGTCCAGGGGTGTAATTAGAGGAGGCGGCTTCACTCTCACAC
>NC_045447.1:1695355-1720116 GCF_002776525.5 Piliocolobus tephrosceles
AAAATGCCTGTGTAGCCACCCAGGCAGCTGGCGTCGCCCAGGTCTCTAGGGCAAATGGCCGGCCCCGGGGCCTTGCATCTGGTGGGTTGGAAATAGCCTCAGGTCCTGGCTGGGGCCCGGTCAAGAGTTGCCATCCAGGGGAGGGGCTTGGAACGGGATGCCCCCTCTACATCCCACATGGCCCAATCCTATGGTGCCAGCCACGCTGGTGTCCAGGCCTACCTCAAACCCCCAGAACACGCCTTCTGGGTTTCCTTCTGCCCGGCGCTGGCTCTCTGCCCTCCTCCCGGCCTGGGCACAGGACTTGCCTGCGGCCCCAGCACCGAACCCCACTGCTGTCTCCACCGAGTCTGGTTGGCTTGTTTGGTTGGAGGAGCAAAGCGTGCACACACTAGGGACTTGGTAAAGACTTGTTAAAATGGCCAGGTAAAGACTTGTTAAATGGGCCAGGTGCGGTGCCTCATGCCTGGAATCCCTGCACTTTGGGAGGTCCAGGAGGCCGATCCCTTGAGTCTAGAAGTTCGAGACCAGCCTGGACAATATAGGGAGACCTCATTTCTACAAAAAAAAAAAAAAAAAAAAAATTAAAAAAATTAAAAATTAGTCTGTGTAGTGGCACGCACCTGTAGTCCCAGCTACTCGGGAGGCTGAGGCAGGAGGATCGCTTGAGCCTGGGAGGTCGAGGCTGCAGTGAGCCAATATTGTGCCACTTGTGAAACGAACAAGTTACTGTAGAACTAAAAGTGGAGATGATGAGAAGACTGTGGACCTGAGCCATTGCAGCTCAGGCGGCCTAGACCCCATTCCTCTCACATGGAGCAGACAGGCGGCCTGGGCGGGCCCTCGGGGATGTTGAGCATTGCGGCCACAGCTCTGAGGCACAGGGCGCCTCCAGGCCCGAGAATCTGCTGGCCGTAGCCCGGCTGACCCTCGGCTGCCCAGCGCTGAGTAGCCTCTCCTGACCCAGGCCCTGGTACCCCTGTGGGCCCCAAGTATAGGAAGCCGGGCCCACGTTCCCCGTGACCCGAGGAGCCCAAGTTCACTTTCACCATGATCTCACCAGGGCCACAGGCTCTTAGGACAACCTGGGAGGCAGGAGGGCCCTGAGCTCCCCTAGCTTCCCCGTGGGAGCCTAGCACCCAGGCCTGGGGTGCCATAGCCTCTGGTTCCCGCCCTTAGGCACCCTTGGCCAGTGGAGCAGTGAGTACACGGACAGCCCCCGGCCTCCTGCCACCCTGACCCTGCCCCAGCGCTGCCTGCCGTCCCCTGCAGCCTGGATGTGCAGCGGGCTGGCAGCACTTGAAGAGGCAGGGTCCTGGGCCTGAGCAGGCCACCAGGCAGGCGGTGGGAGGGGAAGGAGCTGATAAGCCAGTCAGCGTGGCCCTGACAGCCTGGACAGGCGGAAGTCCAGCGATGGAACCTGGGGCCCCTGTGCGGAAAGGGTGGCTTGGGTGGGGCTGGGGGAGGGCAGGGGATTCTGGGCTGAAATTTGCAGACAGTGGTGGAAGCCCAGCCCTCGGTCCGGGTGCCTCTCTGCACCTGTGTGGGGCAGCCCGAAGGCACAGGGCTCAGCCTGTGGTGGCTCCCAGATTCCTCACTGACTTGCTGGGAGGCCCTCAGGAAACCCTCCCTCTTGAAAATGGGGGTGATGTGCCTGGCCGTGCCCATCCCTCCGATAAGCAGGTGGAGCCCAGCAGGTGGGCTATCACGGTAGGCTTCCCGGAGGAGGGGGCTTCCCCAGGCCCGTTATGCATGGTGTCCCGGCTGAGGCGACGGGGAAGGCGGTTCGAGATGTGGAACTGGGAGGTTCTGCGTGTGTTCAGGGTGCACTGGAGGGACCCCGTGTGCTCATAGGCAGAAGGGTTTGGGATGAAGCTGGACTTCAGTGCGCCCAGATCTGGGGGCTGATTTTCAGGCAGGGGGGATTGGATCTTGTGGGCATGGGGGCGCCATAGAGGGTTCCTGATGGGAGGACCTAGAGTCCTAGGCAATAAGCCTTTCCCTCCCTGCGGGCAGTGCTCTCCCTTCCTTCCTCCCTTCCCAGGCCCCGCCTAGCCACTGATCTGGGGGATGGGAGAGCCCAAGCGGTGAGACCAGGGATATCCTGTCCAGGAGCCACCCTGCCGAGGGCCAGGACGCTGCCCACCCCAGCCTCCAGCCAGCCGCTTGGACACACAGTCCATCAGGAAGTCCCGGCCCTGCCTGGGGAGTCTCTGAGCTCAGCGAGGTGGGAGCTCAGGATGCTGTCCCATCCAGCACCTCCACCCACTCTGGCCCTCGGCCCCACCCCACGAGTCACCCCCTCCACCTGCCGGCCCCCACGGTCCTCCATCTCCCAGCACCCAGACCTCCCTCCTCCTCTCCTCATGCCCGACCAGCACTTGCCCCACCCTCCACACCTCTAACCCTGACTTCTCGAGCTACTTCCTAATCTCAGTAATGGCCATTTGGGTTTCTTTTGGGGACAGCAGACGCCTTAGATGTGACACACATCATGGGCCCTCTCCCTGGAAAAATGCACAAAAATTTACACCCAATTTTCAGAGTCTCAGGGAATTCCAGACCCCAGGAGGCTCACCTGTGGGCCACCTTGGGAGGAGTCCCTGGTCCTCAGGCTAAGCTCTCAGTGGAAGGGAGGTGTCTGTGCCTTCTGACTGGTGGGGAAACTGAGGCCTAGGGGAATGGAGAATGCAGGGTGTCACAGGGTCATCCAGACTAGCCTGGAGGCACCTGGGCCGGAGGAGAGCCTCACACTGGCTAGTCTTCCCACAGGCCAGCCAGCACCAAGCACCAGTGCCTCCTAGCCCCAGCCAGACCCTGGACCTCACCAGGACCCCTGGCCTCTGGGCTCAAATCCCAGTCACACCCTCATTGGTTGTGGAGCCTGGGAGCATATTTGGTTCCTGGTGGCCTATTTCCCCCACTCACAACTCCCAGCCTCAAGTACCTGATGGAGCCCGAAGTTCAGGGCCCTTTTATTGGGGACAATAAAAGCCATGACGAGAAGCACAGAGTTGGAGGCAGGCGCACCCAGGTGCAAACCCCACCTCCACCCTCCCTCTGCCTCCCAGGTGGAGGCCTGGCAGCTAGCTTAGCCTTGCCAGGCCTCGGTTTCCTCCGGTGTAAAATGGGGAGAAAATGCAGGCTGGAAAAGGTTGCATGAATATCGTATGAGTCGCTGTAGAGTCTACAGTGTACACAAAGTGACCAGCAAGTCTCTGGCACAGGGTCCAGGCCCTCTAGGGAGGGGTGACCGGACATGCCCACATGCCATCCCCACGCTCTCCAGGACCTGTGGCTCTGAGACAGAAGGGCAAGGGCTTGGTGGGAGTGGAGGTCACAGTAGGGAGGAGTCACAGATGATCAGTGGTTCTGGGCACTTTGCCAGTGCCGGGGGGGTCTGAGGAGGCCCCTGGCAGAGGATGGAAGCAAACCCTTCTTGCTGGAGTATGAGTGACTGCCACCCACACTTCATCCGCTTGGAGGCACTGGCTGAACCCAAAGCAACAGAACCTCAGTGCGGTAATGGTGGGATGCTGGGGAGAAGGCCGGGTTGGACCCAGCCTCTCTGAAGAGGCTGGGTCCATGGCTCCTGCCCTTTTCCCGGGACAGAAATTGGGTGGGCAGTGGTTAGCTGAGAATGCATAAGCCAGGGCCCGAACGCAGGCGGGGGCTGTAGGGGGTCACCTGAAGGCCACCTGGGAGCCTGGGAGACCTGACCCCACACACTCTCCCCTCCCCCCACCAACCATGGGGTGGGGGTCGCTTCCTCCTCCACCCTCTGCATGTTCAGAAACGCTTCTCCAGTAGTGAAGTGTAGAAACGATCCCTGAAAGAATAGTCTCGCGTCCCCTTCCTGGATCCCAGATGTTTGTGGTGACCCAGGCCAAACGCTGGCTGCTCCACGTTCCCAGGCAGATGTCCTTTCCACCTGCACCCCACTTCTGTCCGCCCTCCCCCTGTCCCGCCCCAGCTGCAAAACTCACTGCCGACAGACACTGGAAACACAAGACGAGGCAGGCCGGGTCCTGTCCCCACTGGCCGCACAGCCACCTGCCAGCACTAGGGCGGGGGGACCGGGGATGAGGATGAGGTACCCTGCAACTAGGGAAGCTGTGCCTCCGGCTGCATGAGTCCCGTGGCCCTTCGAGTCCCCTCCTCTGTGAAGCCCGCCTGACCCCGCCCGCCCACCTGCCTCCTCGGCTGCTGACTCCATTCGACCTACCACAGCTTTGGGGCCTTTCCTTTTTCGTCTCTCGCCCACACCCGCTCTGAGGGGTGGTCTCCATCTAGATTCCCTCAGTGCCCAACTCAGGGTCATCCCTAGGGCATCGCCGAGGTGCCCTGAGGCCCCCAACCTGACAATGGGTCCAGGAGACTTGGGCAGGAGCCGTCTCTACTTGTCGCCTACCCTGGCCCTTGGCTGGGGGGCTGCCCACGGCTTCCAACAGTCCAGGGAGGGGGATAATGGTCCTCCCCCAACCCAGTGCCAGCAGAGCTCAGCGTCCAGATGTGACCTGAATCCCCAGGGGCCAGGGCCCCGGCGGGGAAGGGAGGGAACCTGCCCAGGCAGCACACCACACAACCCAGGGAGCACCAAGACGCTCTCAAGGGCTGGCAGGATGCAGGCACACATGCGGAAGTGCAGGCAGGCATCTGCAGTCAGGCACACAGGGTCCTGTGGCACGTGTGTACACACAGTCCTCGGTGCACACACCCCTCAGTGCACACACTCCTCAGTGCAGACACTCCTCCTCAGTGCACACAATCCTCGGTGCACACTCCTCAGTGCACACACTCCTCAGTGCAGACACTCCTCCTCAGTGCATACTCCTCCTCAGTGCACACACTCCTCGGTGCATACACTCCTCCTCAGTGCACACTCCTCCTCAGTGCACACACTCCTCGGTGCACACTCCTCCTCCTCAGTGTACACACTCCTTGGTGCACACACTCTTCCTCAGTGCACGCACTCCTCGGTGCACAGACTCCTCCTCAGTGCACGCACTCCTCGGTGCACGTGCTCCTTGTTAGTGCACACACTCCTCGGTGCACACACTCATCGGTGCACACACTCCTCAGTGCATGCATGCCCTCTCTCGCACACGCACACACACCAAGGTGTGATGCCTACCCACCAACACAGGTTGCTGTTGCATTTTACACACACAGCCCCACTTGGATATTTTACACACACAACCCCACCTGGCTGGGGGCTCAAGGCCTGGTGCTCCGGACCTGGCAGGGCCCTGAGGCTGTTCCCTCCACCACCACCTGAGCCCGCAGCCAGCCTGAGGCCCTGAGAAAGCTCTTTCCTTCCCTGGCAGAAGCACAGGCCACACACACCTCTGTGTGAGCAGAGAGCACGGAGCTGGAGTTCGTGGCAGGACAAGAGCCCCTGGCCCTGCCTCCCCAGCCAGAGGCCTTGTGCTCTGCAGCTCTGAGGCTTCCTGTTTGGCCTCAGAGGCTTTGGGGGCTCTCAGAGCAGATGGAGGCCTGGAGGCTGTGAGACCCCGAGTTGCCTCAATGGCATAGCCCTATGCGGCTGGCCCAGAGTCCTGCTCTGCACATGGACGGGAGGCTCTGGGGCCCGGCCGCTGGGACAAAGTTTTCTTTGTGCTACTGCTGCCAGCCCCGCTGCCAGGGTGAAGGAGGCTGAATGAGGCCCTCCGAGGCAGCCCCCACCCTCCGCACACCAAGGAGCAGGGTCTGGGACAACAGCCGATAGCACAGCCCCTGCTCCTGGACCCGCCAGTTGGTGGCTGGCAAGGGGGGGTGGCGGATGCTGATCCCCAGAGGCCCTCCCCAATACCCACTCCCCTCCCCCTTCCCAGGCCCTGGGCACCCACCTGCCTTCCGGGGCCGCCTGGTTCTCCCTCCCCACCTCCTGCTCTGGGTGCCAGACCCCACTGTCTGCTGAATCCCTCCCTGGCCAGCCACGGGTCCCAGGAGGCTCAGTGCCAGAGGAGGGGTCATGCGGGGGCAAGAGCCATGACCCCAGGCCACCTCTGCCTCCTGCCCCCCTCTCTTGGGACTTCCCACGGGACTCTGCACAGGAGCAGAGTTGGGGTGGGGGCTCCTTCAAGCATAATTCCACTCCTGCTAGCATTGGTGGTGACGCTAGGAGCCCACCCCTTCAGCCCAGCGGACCCCATGGGGGACAAGGGGAGGGGAGAGGCCCCAGGCCACGAGGGAGGGCACAGGAATGGCCCCTCATACCTGGGAGGCCCTGAATCCCTGTCAGCGTGTCCTCAGGCCACCCAGTGAGTCTCTGGGGTCCCCTGGGCTGGACCCAGGGCTCTGGGAAGCTGGAGGTCCTAGGGGAGCCCCTCCTTCTGGGACCTCCTCCGTGGGTCTCCCAGGGCGCTGTTGGCATCAGTGTGAAGGGGAGGAAGGAGGGGGCTTGGGAGGAGGCAATGAAGACAGGGTGGTGCTGAGGAACTCTGTGGGTACTGCAACGACAGGGAGAGAGGATCCCACCACGCCCTGGTCTCAGGCGCAGGTCCCACCTGGTGCAGGTGGGGACAGGGACTGGGCCCTTCCTCTTAACCAGGCGACTCCAGTGGGCTTCCGGGAAGGCTGCCCCACAGCCTGGCTGGCCTCTAAGCCTTGTGAGACCCACCCCAACATGAGGGCAGGCCCGGGACTCTCCTGGGGGTCTTGGGAGGAAGGCTGGGGGCCACTGGTTGGGATGGGAAGGGGTGGTGGCTCCCGCCCTTCATCAGGCACTCCTGCCAGGACGCCGGGCCCAGATTGCCGGTGGCCATGCAAACCCACAGTGGCCAGAGGTAGTGAGGACCTGGGGACTGGGAGGGGGCTGAGCAGCCCACGGGGCCCAGGGAGGGCCCCAGCTGCTCCACTGCCCACACTGCCCCAGGCCCTCCTGCCCACACTACCCTGGGCACTCCTGGTGTTCCCCTGGTGTCCCACACACCCATGGCCTTCACACCACCCGCCGGGCCTGTCTCTGCCTTGGGCACCCGGCGCGATGGCGGGCCCATCGCTGGCCCATGTGGGGATGTGAGCCCTACTCCAGGCTCTGCGGGCAGCAGCCTGGACTGGCTCGAGGGCCAGGCCATGCACCGCCTGGTGGTCACTGAAGTGGCCGAGACAGGCCTGTGTCCATTTAGCAGCAGGAAGCTAGGTGGAGAGGGAGGGCGGCTTCTGGGGCCTTCTCCTCCACTGTGCCAGCCGCTGGGTTCAGACTGGAGGCGGCCAACGGGAGCGGCCTTCACTCCTGCCCATCCCCTCCACCCCACCCGGCCTTGGCTTTTCCCTGTCAATGGGGCAGCAGCCAGACCCTGCACGCAGGGGCTTCCCCAGCTCCCACGGCTGCAGTTCTGCTGTGGAGTTTCTGAGCCTGGAGGGGAGGCTAGTGGGTGGGTAACGTAGGACAGAGGAGGTGCCAGGCGACCCAAGGAAGTCCAGGTGAGTGCAGCCCCCAGCCCTGCCCCCCACATCTGGGGCATTTTGGACCCCGATCTCCTGCCACCTGGGCCCTCCACCCGTCCCTCTGGAAAGCCTTGCCCTCTGAGCCCCACTCCTTGGCTCTAGGCCCTACCCTCCCTGGCTCCTCCGTCTGGTAAAGACGCAAATGGCCTCAGTTTCCCGGTGCAGGGCCCTCCACAGAGCGGCCAGAGGCTCCTCCACAGGCAGGCTTTGCTCTCGCTCCCACGTGGGCTGCGGAGGTTCCGCTGGCCCTAGCCCGGAGACTCGGGGGTGGCCCCGACCTGTCTAGACTTGCCCGGCTCCTGGTGACTCCGGTGCCCCAGCCCTGCAGGCCCTGCCCCACCCAGTGGGGCCTGGCCAGGCACCCCTTCCTCAGGGGTGGGACAGGCTTTCTCGGGAGCCATGATGGGGGCAGGGGCTGGGGTTTGCTGGCACAGGGAGGAGCCCCCAGCCTTGGACACAGTGAAGACTGAAACCAGGAGTTTCGGGTGCCAGGCTGGGCTGGGGCCAGGCAAGCAGGTGAGAGCGGCAGGCTGGTTTCTCAGATACCCCCCCGCCCCACCGGGGGTTAATACCCAAACACACAGACATCCCCTGATGCCAGTCTGGGCGGCCAGAGCCCCCTCCCACTGATATCATCCCTTTCCCAAAGCAAGGAGGGCCTGTCCTGCCCAAGGAAGCGATGCCAGAGCAAGCCTTCTGCAGAGGCCCGGGCAGCTGCCTGCCTGCCTCCACTTCCTCATATGTAACTTGGGGTAATGGCATCCTATCACCAGGGCTGCGCCCAGTGTGCCCCTGTGCTGAGCGGCACCCTGTCCACTCCGGTCCCCTCCTCCACCCTGGCTGTTGCCGCCTCCTCCTAGAGGCCTGCTGGGACCTGGGGCAGGAGAGGGCACCAGGATGGGCGGCCCCAGAGAGGGGTCCCCCCTCAGCCGCATGGAAATGAGCCAGCCTGGGCTTGGACGCCTGCTTAATCTTTTGCTGAAAAGATAATTTCTCTCTGTGCCGTTGTCGGGCGCTGGGGGTGAACAAAGGGGCTTTTGTGCAAGCCCCGCTGGTCCCACCCAGCAAAGCCCGGCATTTTCCCTGCAAACGTAAAACCCTGTAACGGGGAGTGTTTCTCACAACCTTCTCCTTTCCTCAAGTACAGAATCACTTTTGTTACCGAGGGCCCGCGCACGGCAGCCAGGAGGGCCTTTCTTTTCCCTTCTCATCCTTTGCAAAATGCCGTGTGCCGAGGGTGGGGTGTGGAAGGCGGGGAGGGACGTGGCCCACGCTAGGCCTTGCCACCTGTGCCCACCGGGGCCTCCAGTGCCCAGTGTCCTTCGGGTTAAGAACTTCCCTGTTCCCATCCAGCCTTGCGGAAGGGCCGGGGAGCAGGGCGTGTGAATCCTGCACCTACACCCACCTCGACAAGGGCCATTAAACATTTGCCAACAGTAACCTTTTCTGTGACTGCAAAAGTCCCACACATTCCCTGCAGCACTTTGGAAATGAAAAAAAAAAAAAACAAAACAAAACCCAAAACACCCAAACAAAAACCACAAAAGCGAAATAGAATGTCACACAAAAAGGAAGATAAAAAATCACCAGTAGTTCCAGCCTGTTGGTATCGGGGGCGCATCTTCCCAGTGTGTTTTTTCTCATCTTGTTCACAAAACTGGGGCCAGTCTTCATTGATTCATTCCTTCATCCCCTTCATTCAGCCCCCTAGGCAGGTATCGGGCGCTTAGGGCCTGGCTCTGGGCCTATTCCAGGGGTGCTGTTGAAGGTGAGCTGGCCGAGGTGCTGCCTCACCCTTGGAAGGCCGGGTAGTAATCGGGTAAGCTCACGGGAATGTCATTTAATCATTCTTTGCAAACTGCCTTTTTCGTCGAACAATACTTCGTGAGCGGGCCACTAAACACGTTTCTGCAACTTGCTTTTCATCGTCACGCTGGATCTTCTCCAAGGCCCTCTCCCGTGGTTTACCGAGTGCTGTGAGCATGACCCACGTGACTCCCATGGGCAGGTGCTGCCATTGTCCCATTGTGCAGGTGAGGAGGCTGAGGGTCCGAGAGACGTCCTGGCCCACCCATTGGTGACAGCTCATGGTCTGTTTGACTTTGCAGCTGATACTCCCCCCAGTTTTCCCTCGGGGGGCCTCTGTCCCTCCACCAAATTGGCCTTATCTGAGAGGCCTCTCCTGCCAACCTCTTTGGGGCCTAACTAGGGGTTGCATCAGTGGGCCCTCGTGTCATCATCCATGAGCCTCCCCATGCCTGCAGACGGCTGTGCCAGGCTCAGGGTGCGTTCCTCCAGGGGCTGCTGGGCGAGGGGCTCCTGACTCCTCCTCGCCCTGGTGCACCCTGGCCCCCTGTTCTCAACTTGCTCCCGTAAAAGGCGACACTTGGTGCTGAATCGCCTCTTCTGCCTCATTCCCACAGCAAGGGCCTCCCAGCGGAGGCTGAAGTCACCTTTGCAGAGGCGAGCAGTGGAATCCCAGCTCAGAGAGTCGCCCCGCCCATCTCTGCAGGCCCCGCCCATCCCTGCAGGCCCCGCCCATCCCTGCAGGCATCCAAACTCCTCGAAATGCCTCTGCAATGCCCCATGACCAGCTTCTTCTTCTTCTTTTCTTCTTCTTCTCCTCCTTCTTCTCCTTGTCCTTCTCCTTCTTCTCCTTCTTTAAATCTTGGTATAATAGATGTAACATAAAACTTATCACCTTCACCATTTCAGTGAACAGCTCAGTGGCACTAGGCACATCGCATTGTGTGACCATCACCACCCTCCATCTCCAGAACTCTCCATGTTCCCAAAATGAACTCGGTCCCCATGAACCACTCACTTCCTGTCCCCTCCTCAGCCCAGCACCTACCTTTCTACTTCCTGTCTCTGTGGACCTGACAATACTGGGGACCATCCATGAGTGGAACCACAGGATGTGTCCTTTCGTGGCTGACTCATTTCATTTCTCATAATGTCCTCAAGGCTCATCCGGTTTTAGCGTGGGTCAGAATTTCCTTCCTTTTCATGGCTGCATAGTATTCCACTGTGTGACGGGCGGCATTTTGTGTCTCCATCGTCTGTCCCTGGATGCTTTGCTGCGTCCACCTTTGGCTGCTGGGACTGGTGGTGCCGTGAACATGGGTGTGCAAGTTTGAGTCCAAGTCCCCACTTGGACACACCGAGGAGTGTGTGCACTGAGGAGTGTATGCACTGAGGAGTGATCATGGTGGGGCCAAGGTGCCCTCAGGGTGAGCTCAGTGTCCCTCAGTGGGGTTGGTTAAATCCCAACAAATACCTGTTCAAGTCCCTGTTTTCAGTCTTCTTGGGCATAAACTGGAAGTTGCAATTGCGGGATCACGTGGTGATGCTACGTTTAAGTTTCTGGGGAACCACCACACCGTTTTCCAGGAGCTGCACGGTGTCACGTTCCCGCACAGTGCTGTGATTTCTCCACCTCCGTGCCAACACTTACTTTCTGTTGTTCTAATAATACTATGATCATGGGTGTAAAGTGGCGTCTCTTGATTTGCCTCTCCCTGCTGACTAATGATGGTGAGCATCTTTTCGTGTGCTCAGTGGCCACTTGTGTATCTTCTCTGGAGAAATGTATTGCAGTCCTTCGCCTGTTTTTTTTTTTTTTTTTTTTTTTGAGACGGGGTCTCGCTCTATTGCCCAGGCTGGAGTGCAGTGGCCAGATCTCGGCTCACCGCAAGCTCCGCCTCCCGGGTCTACGCCATTCTCTTGCCTCAGCCTCCCGAGTAGCTGGGACTACAGGCGCCCGCCACCTTGCCAGGCTAGTTTTTTTGTTTTTTGTTTTTGTATTTTTTAGTAGAGACGGGGTTTCACCGGGTTAGCCAGGATGGTCTCGATCTCCTGACTTCGTGATCCGCCCATCTCGGCCTCCCAAAGTGCTGGGATTACAGGCTTGAGCCACTGTGCCCGGCCCCTTCGCCTGTTTTTAATTGGGTGGTTTGGTTTTCTTGCTGTGGAGTTGTGGGAGCTTTGAATACCTTCTGGATATGAACCTCTCATCCGATAGATAATTTGCGAGAGTGTCCTCCCATTCTGTGGGTTGCCTTTTCACTCTGGGCACTGTCCATTGATGCAGAGAAGTTATTCTCTTGATGGAGTGCAAATTCATTTTTTAATTTTCTTGCCTGTGCTCCCATAAGCTTCTTTGCCTCATTTCCTCTGGGGGGTTCAGTGTCATTCATTCAACATCCGAGGTCGGCCATTCGTTCAACAAACCCTCCCCGGAGACCCACTGGGTGCCAGCTCTGTACTCGGTTCCAGGATGCGACGTCAGGACAGACGGACCCCAGGATGGGACGTCAGGACAGACGGATCCGAGGATGCGACATCAGGACAGACACAGATGCGACGGCAGGATAGACGGACCCCAGGATGCGATGGCAGGACAGACGGACCCCAGGATGCGACGTCAGGACAGACGGACCCGAGGATGCGACATCAGGACTGACACAGGATGCAACGGCAGGATAGACGGACCCCAGGATGTGACGGCAGGACAGACGGTCCCAGGATGCGATGTCAGGACAGATGGACCCCAGGAGGTGACATCAGGACAGACAGACCCCAGGAGGCGACGTCAGGACAGACGGACCCCAGGAGGCAACGGCAAGACAGACCCCAGGATGCGACATCAGGACAGACAGACCCCAGGATGCGACGGCAGGACAGACAGACCCCAGGATGCGACGACAGGACAGACGGACCCCAGGATGCGACGTCAGGACAAACGGACCCCAGGATGTGATGTCAGGACAGATGGACCCCAGAATGTGACAGCAAGACAGATGGATCCCAGGATTTGACATCAGGATAGACGGACCCCAGGATGGGACGTCAGGACAGGTGGACTCCGGGATGCAAAATCAGGATAGATGGACCCCAGGCTGTGATGGCAGGACAGATGAACCCCTACCTACACAGGACTCTTGGTCCTGTGGAAGGCAGAGACAAGGGACCAGGAGGTTAAGAGACTGAGAGCCAGGGCATACTGGGGCTGGGGACCAAAGAGAAGGTGCTGTCGGAGACGGTGAGGACGAAGCTGAGGCTTCAAGGATAGGGGAGCGAGGCCGGCTGGAGCCTGGGATTCTCTGGAGGCAGGTGCGGCTAGGGCCTCACTGGGGTTCTCCAGAGGCAGCCCTGGGACTGCAGCTTATGGGGAAGGGCAGAAGAGGTGGGGGAGGGAGCGATTAGAGGGGAGGAGAAGGTGGACACTAAAGGGTGTCATACGCTCCCCGGCAACCCAAACTGGGGGCTGGTGCCTCACCCCACGGGCCTCAGGGGTGGAGGTGGAGCTGGGACTGTGCGCTGCCAAGCACCCCATGTGTCCCCTCGCGTGGTCCCACCCCCATCCTTCTCCCAAGAAACCTCGCTACAGATGGGGCAGCCAGGCAGCCAAGGCAAGCTGGCCCAGCAGCTCTGGGGCTGGCTCGGGCCTGTCGCTGGCTGAGGGCTGCCCAGGGTCACTCATACCCGGCACACTCTTGCCTGGACTCATGACTCAGCAACGGACGCAGGCGGCTCTCTCAGGGTCACTCCAGAGACGGACGCTGACAGGGTCACTCCAGTGATGGACACTGACAGGGTCATTCCAGTGACGGATGCAGGCGGCCCTGACAAGGTCACTCCAGAGACGGACGCTGACAGGGTCACTCCAGTGACGGACGCTGACAGGGTCATTCCAGTGACGGACGCAGGCGGCCCTGACAGGGTCATTCCGGAGACGGACTTGGACGGCTCTGACAGGGTTGTTCCAGGACCCAAGGTCAGATGCTCTCCGTGTCCGGGGGCTGCTGTAACGAAGGACCACAGATGGGGGGCATAAAGCACCCAAAATGTGCTCTCCCTGCCCTGGAGGCCAGAAGTCACAGACCCGGATATAACAGGGCCACGCTCCCTCCAGATGCTCCAGGGGAGGGTCCTACCTGCCTCCTCCAGCTTCTGATGCTCCAGGCGTTCCTGGCTTGTGGCTGCCTGGCTCCAGTCTCTGCCTCCATTTCCACGTGGCTTCTCCTCTGTGTCTCTGTGTCCTCTTCTCTTCTTATAAAGACGCCAGTCCTTTGGTTAAAGACTCACCCTACATGCAGGACAGTCTCGTCTCGAGATCTTTCATTCCATTTTCCAAACCCCTATTTCCTGGTAAGGCCACATTCTGAGGCTCTGGAGGGGCCTCTCTGCTAGCAGATGCCATGAACTTGCCCTGGAATCCTGGAGGCCCCCTAGGCTGCAGCTGTCCAGGGGCCTCCAAGTGTCTGGATTTGTATGGATGCCTCCAGTGGCTCGGAGTCTTCCCGGTCACGACACCACTGTCTGAGCTTGATGCCCTGTCTTGTTCTGGGCCCCACTCGAAAGTGACCATCTTCTGGGTCACCCAACACATGGGCAGAGCATTGTCCCAGGTGCCTCCGAAGCTGCCTGTTAAACCCATAGAGGCAGCCAAGCATTGCGCTGCTTCCTTGGTGGTAGGCGTGAGGAGCAATCCCTTGTTCTTCGTTAGAGATGTGGTCTCACTCTGCCGCCCAGAATGCATGCAGTGGTGTGACCGCAACTCACTGCAGCCTCGACCTCCTGGGCTCAAGGGATCCTCCTGCCTCAGCCTCCCGAGTAGCTGGGACCACAGGCATGAGACAGGTCTGGGTGTGTTGCCCAGGCTGAATAACTTGTTCTTTATGTGGAGGAGACCATCTGTCTCCTTGCAGTCTCTGAGGGTCATTAGTCCCTGCTGTCACATCCCAGACCACTGAACCCCTGAAAGCGGATATGGTAGCCCCAGAATCTCGGTGGGGTAATTTACCGTCTGTCCCCTGGCACACAAGCACAGAGCATCAGAATGCAACTCCTGCTTCCCCAGCAGATTAATTCCATAGCCTTTGTGCAGTGAGCTCTCGCGATGTTCCAAGAAACGTCTGGATGGCCTGTGAGTCTCAGGGCTGTGTGGAGAGCAGGATTGCAGTTGCTGCCCTGGGCCGGGTCATGCACGTGCACTGCTGTCCTCCCCGTGCAGACTGTTTACGCCGCTCCTTCAACCCCAACAGGGACTGGGATCCATGCGGTCTCCACACTTGCTTCCCGGGAGCCGTAGGCCGAGTGCTCGAGCTTGTGTTGGCCTGTTCCAGTCCAGACATCACCTCTGGCAGAGTGGCTGTGGCCAGGACTCCCGGCTTGTTAGGTTGACCGTCAACCACCTGCTGTGGTCTGTCTGACTTCTGCAAGGACTGGACTGCTGAACTCGATGAGAATAGGTTGGGACCACCGTGTGTGTATTTGTCGAGGCTTTGTGGGTGGCACAAATCTGTGCCATCTCAGAAGGCATCCGCTTTGGGTTGACCATCTTGGTGTGCACGTGTGGGGAGTCATGGTTTTGGGAGTTTCAACTTGTTTTTTTTCAGTTATCCAGGCTCTTACACCACAGAAGGAAGTGACAGAAGGGCTTTGCCAGCTGCCACATCCAGCCCTTCCTCCAACCATGCACTCAGGCCAAGGGGAGTGGCCACAGAGTGGCCCAGGGACCTAGGGGTCCACTGGATGGAGCTGGCCCAGGGCCCCATTTATCACCCGGTGTCCATCCTTTCCCGCCTTAACAGGGGCCATGCCATGAGGTCACTGTTGTCTCCTGATACTGGCGTCAGCCAGGCTGGACATCAGACAGCACTGATGGAGCGGGTGGGCCCTTTCTCTAGCACCCAGTTCCTCTAGTAAATGGCCAGTGATCCCTCTGGGGACACAGCAGAGGAACTGTGCACATGTGCTTTCGTGTTGTAGGGTCCTTCCTCAAGGGCACCTGGCCGCCCCTCCAATTGTGGGCTCTGGATCTGAGAGCCCGCCACGTCTGGGATCCAGTGAAGAATTTTTCTCTCACTGCAGCTAATGGCAGCTTTCCTGACCCCTTCCACTAAGGGGTGTCCTCAGGGCTCCCTGGGGAGGCAGGGATGATGGAGGAGGAACAGGCACTTCTGGGAGGCCATCCTCTCAAACAGACCCACCCAGGGGGCCCAGGCCAGCGCTCAGGCCCACTCCTTCTGGGTCAGCGCCCTGATCCCAGCCTGGGAGACTTCCAGGAAACTCCTCTGCAATTCCCTTACTGGAATGCCTTTACTGTGTCCCATGGCCAGAGGAGAGGTCAGCTGAAACCAGTCAGGCCCCAAACTGTGACACTGGCCAGTAGCCACTGCTCCCACGTCCTCATGGTCACTGCGGCCTCCACAGCTCCTGAATGCTGGAGAACCGCATGGCAGGGGCCTCCAGCTCCCGCGGCCCTTCCCAGTCGCCATGGCGGAGGTCCGACGCTGCACTGTACCCCAGGGCTGTCACCCTCCACTGCCCCAGCAGTGGCGCTCTTTCGGCCATCCCGAGCCCCTTCCCAGAGTCCCTTCTGGCCCCGGCTGACTTAGTGTGGCTCTTGGGAGCACCCCTGGGGATGAGGGTGCACGCTGATGCCTTTTATTTGGGAAGGCAGAGGGCAGAGCATGGGGGTGGATGGAGAAGAAGAGGTAACCGGCAGGTGTGGTGCCGCCTCCCAGCATGGCTCAGGGTTCTGTCCCCCGGGTTGGGAAATGGTGCAGAACTTGAAGCAGCACCGCAAGACCCCTGGCTGCCCCAGATGGTGCCAATTCTGGCCTGAGGACCGAGTGGATGAGGGCACAGGTGTCACCAGCAGATGACACCTTGATGGAGATGGCAGAGGTCCAAGGGGACACAGTAGGCACTGCATTGTGTAGGGGTGGGGCATCGCACAGTGGGGCGGCATCACATGGTGTGGGGGCATCACACTGGATGAGAGGACATCACACGTTGGTGGGGCCATCACATGGTGAGGGGGCCATCGCACGGTGGGGTGTGTCACACGGTCGGGGGGGACATCGCACAGTGGGGGGGCATCGATCGCACAGTGGGGTGTGTCACACGGCGGGGAGGGGGCATCTACAGATTTGCTCCACTCCATGAGCTGCTGCTGTCTCCTATAGTGTCTCAACCTCACGGGCTCAGTGCACTCGCTGTCCCCACTTCACAGAGAAGGACCCCGCACCTTGCTCCCACCAGGCCGTGCGGAGCCCACATACCCCAGGAGCTGACCACGGCCTCACCCCTTCCTTGCCTCTGATAGACTCAGGCCCCCACCAAGTCCCATCCTCAGACCGTGCCTCCTCCACTGCCCTCCCAGGAGGCCTCACCAGGGCCCACCAGCACCTCCCTCCCAGGTCTGGGGTCTGCCAATTCCCCACGCGCCTCTCAGGCTGGACACATCCCAAACCAGACCCTCTCTCCATCACCCCTGCCTCTTCCGCTCACACCGCCTCAGCAAGCGGCATCCCATGCATGTGGTATGTCCAGGCCAGGACCCCTGGTCCCACTCACCTCTCTCCTCCCTCCACCCCCACGCCCAACCCACAACTACAGTTTCTAAGGTGTAGGCGGCATCCCCTGCTCAGAGCTCCCCAGGGACTTCCCACTGTCGTCACATCAAGATGCAAAATGCCTCCCAGTGGCTGGGCTCCCTCGGGATGGGCCCTACCATCCAGTGGCCTCCACTCCCCCTGTCCGTTTTGGAGGCCCGGGAGCCTGCCTGCCACAAGGCCTTGTATACGCTTTTGCTGGGGATACCCAGGCCCCCTCCCTGTCCGTCAGGCCCCTGGAGGCCTTTCCAGACTGTCCCAGCACACACGACTTCTCCCAGCGTAACTCTCTCCCCTCCACGGCTTTGGTGGGGGCTGCGAGGGTGGGAGCGTCCTCTATAGCCTGCGGTGCACTCCTGGGGACAGGCCCTCGTCAGCCCGTCCTCTGCAAGCCACACACGGCAGGGCCACTAAGAACAGACGTGTGAGTGGGTGGGTGAGGACAGGCCCCAGGTTCACCCCGCTCTCAGTGGCTCTGGGTCACCCGCCATGACCCAGGCTGAGCTGAACCTTCCGAACACTTCCCTGTCTCCGGAAGCCGAGGGACCCCTGCCCACCTCAGGGTCCCCTTCCTGCCCTGCCCCTCTGGGTTTGAGGGGTCCTTGGGGGACAGTGCAGACCAGTGGGAGAGGAAATCCTTGTATTTTTCAGGGTGAATGGAAACAAAGCTCCTTGTTTATTTCCTGGTGAATGGGGGCTGGGGGCAGAGACAGGGTTAACCCTTTCTGCCCTGGGTTTAATTGTCCCCTTTCTGGCGTGAGCTCCTGTGCTGCTCCCATCGCTCCCATCAGAAGCCTTCCTGAGACTGACTCCAGCGTGGGGGGGAGCGAACAGAAAAAACACAACAAAAGCAAAGCCGCAGCCGGAAAGAAGCCCCGGTGGGAGAAGTCTGAGAAGCAGGAAACTGCCTCCCCCACCCTCATGGGGGTGTGCAACCTGGGACCTGGGGGGCGCACACCTGTTCAGGAGCCAGGGTCTGGCCGTGGGGCCCTTGCAGCTGGGAGGAGCCACCATTAACCCGCAGGCAGCCTTGGGGGTCCTCGTCTTGGGGGGGTCCGAGGCAAGTTTTTCCCATGACCTCACCCGGAAGGGTTGAGCCGCGCAGGAGGCCTGAGCCTGAGCCGGCTCCTGGAGCTGAGTCCCCCCCGCCACTGGCCCAACGCTCCCCTTGTAGCCAGGGCTGGGTTGGGGTTGGGAGTTAACCCTGCTGAGGCTGGAGATGCTGTGCCAGGCCCCCGCCTTGGTGCCCACCTGCTGGGCAGCGGGCCAGCCTGGCTTTCAGGCTGACACCCTGAGACCCTGCTCCTGGGCTTTGGAGCCCAGTGTGACTCCAGGCCTGCACGGTGTCCTCTGCAGCCCTCGCTGCTGTAGGATGGATCAACCCACACAGCCAGGAGTGGGCCCAAGGCGTGAGGCCACCCCTACCACACTGGGCAGTAACCCCCAAGCCTGAGCTCCTGGAGTCCTCCCCACAGCCCATGAGGCAGGTACCACCAAGGCCCATTTCACAGAGGAGGGAACTGAGGCTGGGGTGAGATGACTGCAGGGGGCTCAGGAGCAAGGGCAGGCCCTCACCCAGTGCTGCCTGGAGGCTGGGATGGAGGCTCGGCAGCCCACAGCACCCTCTTCCAGCAGAGCCATGTCTGAGGGAGGCGCCGGGCCTCCGGAGTGGCTGTGACCCAGTCACCTCTCCTCCCTGGTCTCCACCACCCCCACCGCACTGGCGGGGGCTGCACTGGGAATGCAACCATCCGGCTAGTGCTGGTTCTCACAGCCCCGCCGGAGACTCCCACACTGTCCGTAGCTGCTCCTCTGGCTCCCACCGGCCCCCGCCCCCAGCTTGCTGGAAACACCAGCCAGATGTTGGGACTATTGCCCATGGCGAGGCGGGGGTGGGAGGAAGTGGCTGCAGAGCCCAGTGCAGGCGGGATCAGCCCTCGCCATTGGGGCTATGGACACATGAACTTGGATGGGGAGACTGAGGAGGGCCCAGGGCTGACCCACCCGGACGGGCAGCACAGACCCCTTTGGGTCCCAGCTTGGCCTCAGCCCAGTGCTGCACCCTCAGGTCCTGCTCAGCCTCCCTGGCTGCCTTATCACAGCACCCTGGCGATGGTTGGAGGCTCAGCCCTGCAGGCCTTGCTCAACTCACCGACACCGTGGAGGGTTCCCGGAGGGCCAGCTTCTGCCGGGCACTGCCACTCACCAGAGCCATGCCCTCCAGGAGGCTCGCCTGGGCCAAAGACCCCGATGGCCTCCCCCACCCTCTTGCCCTGCACACACACGTGTGGATACACGTGTGCATACATGTGGACACTTATTCCCACATACGTACATGCTCACACAATGTGCATACACAGCCACACACACAAACACACACAAGCACGCACATGCAATCTACGTCATTGAGGTCATGCACAGATATGTTCACACACTGGCTTACATGTATGTGGGTGCACACACGTGCAAGCAAGCGCGAGCACACACGCATATGCACACGGGAGCACCCTCGTGTGGACACTCACGTGAGGAAGCACATGCACATGTACACACACTCACACATGCACACACATGCCCACCTCTACACATGGGCACGGGCCTGCACACCTGCATGTGGAGTCAGGTGAGCAAGCACTTGTGCACACGCACACATTCTCACACACGTGCACACCTGAATGTCATTCTCCCCGGGAACCCCACGCTGGCTTTGTGGGTGTGACAGTGGCCCCTGGCGCCCCTTCTGTGCATCTCCCCTCCCTGTCCTTTTCCCAGCCCACTTTGCCTGGGTGAGGGCTCAGAGGAGAATTCGCCGCAGGCTCTAGCTGAGGAGGCAGAGCCTGAGAGAAGACCATGATGTAGTGCGGTGCAGGCCTGGTCCCTGAAGCCTGTGGCCGCCACAGCCATCTCAGGCCCTGTGTGGAGGGAGGCAGCCGCTGTTCCCTGGGATGTGGAGGGACACCCTTGCTCTCCAAGCAGACCAGGGACCTGCGCCCTGCCCAGCCTGCTCCCCGGACAGAGGGACTGGGCATCCGCCACCCTGGGGACCCTGGGGACTTGTTGGGCCTCCCGCCATCTGGAAGAGCCTTTGTTCCCCACCTCATTCCCCTGGCCTAGGTGGGAGTCTTGCAAACAGGGCCCTGGGGGCTCATGACCCTGCCCACTGCATCGCGGGATGACCCTGCCCGCTGCGTCTCGGGATGAGCAGCTACGGGTCTCTCCTGCAGGCACATGCCTCCGTGAGGGTGTGTGTGTAAGCGCGGGACAGGGATGGGCATGACCGGCCTCCTCTTCCTGCTTCAGCAGGTAGGTAGGGTGCAGGTCGGGGGTGCAGGTGGGGCCCAGCCCCTCTCTGTGGACGCCGGAGCTGCTGGCTCTGTGGGCCGCCTCCCAGACGCTCCCTGCAGCCAAAGCATCTTTGGGAAGCCCAGCTCCAGCCACCCTCTGCCCTCCCCTTGACTGCGGGCTCAGTTCCTGCAGCCCTGCCTGGCAGAGCCTGCCCTCTCCCTTTGCCCTCCAGCCACCCCAGGGTTCTGGCCTGTTTGTCTGGGGCACTTGCTGTCCCCTCTGGTGGCTTACATGACACCCATCCATCCTCCTGGCCTTGGAACCCTGGGGGGCCCTCGCCACGGCAGGGGTAGGTGTCTCATCCTTGTTGGGCGGGCCCCTCCCATGCGGGCTCTTGGGGGAGGGAGGGCACTGCTGCACCCCTGCAGAGCCTGACTCTCAAGAGGCTCAGCAGATCTTCGCGCAGAGAACGAACGAAGAAACCAATCCACGCTTGGCTGAGAGAGCGCCAGTAACCGGGAAAGGGATGCAGGGCCCAGGCAGAAAACTGCCCAGTGAGCTCCCTGCTCCTCCCCACGGCTCCTCCCAGAGATGCCTTTTCTGCCCACGTGCTCACCCTGGGCTGCCCGTCTCTACCCGCTGGCCCCATCTCCCTGTCCTGCTCAGAGAGTTGGAGGTGTTGGCCCAAAGTCATACGTGGATCTGCCCCAAACCTTTCACTGCTGGGGCAGGGGGCCATGGTGTTGCCTCATTCAGACACTTCTGTTTGCTGGTCCCCAGATGACAGCTTCAGGGGGCAGCCAGCACCGAGGGAGGGAGGAGCAGAGGCGAGTGACGCGTGAGAGTCAGGTGCCCAGAGCCCAGGCCTCACCCTGCGCTGGCTGTGTGATCTTATACAGGGTGCTTGCCCTCTCTGGGCCCGCCTGATTTCCCTCCTGCAAACGAGGTTGTGGCACAGGGCAGGGTGACTGCAACTCCCTGGTTGCTCCTGCTGCCCTTGACCTTGTGACCTGAGCGTGCCGGCTGCCTTGCAAGCAGCTTGCCCGTGGGAAGTGGAAGGCGAGGTGGAAGGAAGGCCGGCTCCAGCCTGCCCGGGGAGGGTGGCTGCAGTGCCGGCCCCTGGGAGCTCCTCATTGTGATAGGACCTTAGGGGAAGAGAAGAGGAAGTGGGAGGGCCTCAGACCCCCAGCAGTGCGGGAGGGAGAGATGGGGCCAAGGCCAGCCTCCCCCAGCTGTCAAGGCCACCCTTGGAGGCTGGCAACCCCTGGCTGAGCTGGGTCCCACGGGGATGTGGGCGCCTGTCGAGACAGTGGCTGTGACCGAGCCCGAAGGCACTGGGTGCTGTGGTCCCCTGGAGGAGGGAACACGGCTGTCCCGGTGCAGGGGGCTCTTGCTGGGAGCCCTGACTAGCCTGGGAGGGTCCCAGGAACTTGGCGGGCCCCAAGGAAGACCCTGGCCATGCTTTGGGGGTGGGAGTCCTGAGGCCATTGGACCTGTGTCCTTCACCCGGCTTCTGTCACATTCCCTTGAAAGCCTGTCCTCCAGTTCCCATAACGAAGTACCACGGACTGGGTGGTTTAAAGCAGAAATGCATCCCCTTCCAATTCTAGAGGCCAACAGCCTGGGATGCAGGTGTCAGGAGGGCTGTGCTCCCTCAGGAGGCCCTTCCCGCCCCTCCCAGCTCCGGTGGCCAATACGGCCTCTGCCTCCCTCACTCCAGCGTCCCTGGCCTCTGTGCCTTTCCTGCTGGTACGAAGACACTTGGCATTGGGGTTAGAGCCCACCCCAGGCCAGGGAGGTCTCATCCCGAGATCCCCACCTTAATTCCATCAGCAAAGAGTAAGTTCACACTCTGAGGTTCTGGGTAGATGCATCCTGGGGGGCCACATTTCAACCCACTCCCAAGGCCAGGGCCCTCAGCCGGGGCCACCCCTCTGCCCCAGCACTGCCCCTGCCTCCCCAGGGGCTGCATCCAGCCCCCAGTGGCCTCAAGTCAGTTTCCCGGGGAAGCTGTGGGGAAGGTGCACTTGCAGAGGGGACTCCCTGGGCAAAGGCTGGGGGGCAGGGCTGGGTACTCAGGGTCCTGGCTGTGCACCTGCTCCTCTCTGCACGGGTGGCCTTCCTTGCCGTGGATGCGGAGGCTCCAGGCCTCAAAGCCAAGGGCTGGGCAATGGGCAGCACCGGCCACAGGCAGGGCCCAACCCAGGCCGGGCATAGAAAGGAGACACCACCTGTGGACCCGAGGGCCTGGGAAGCCTATGGCGGGAGCGTCCCCAGCCCCCAAGGCACAACCAAGGCCAGGCTAGGGTTTCTCGAGCTGGTGCCTGCACTGGGCCCAGGCCTCCCCAGCCTGGGCCAGCCTGGGCCAGCCCATGGCCCGGCTCCCGGGGCGCTGCAGAAATGTCCTTTTGTTGGCTGAACAAAGCAGCTTTGAGTTGGGCCCTTATCTCAGGCCACACTGAGATGGGCTGGAGTCGGCTAGCCAGCCTGGAGGGGCGCCCCCAAGCCAGGAGAGGCAGAGAGAGGCTCTCCAGGGATGCAGCAGGCCCATCAGATAAGGCCCTAGGCAGGCACAATGGGCATGGGTAGGCACAGGTGAGTACAGGTGGGCACAGACAGACATAGGTTGGCATAGTTAGGCACAGGCAGGCACAGGTGGATGCAGGCAAACTCCGTCTCTGCCCCGCCCTGCCAGGCACTGTCTTGGCCATCGAGGGCCCCAGGTGGCTCAGCATGACTGGGAACCCAAGGAGGCACAGGTGGGCTTCCCTGAGCTGGGCCAGGATAGTAGGGGGTGGCCCCCCTCAGTGACAGATGCCCAGTGGGTCAGGGGCAGCTCATGCTTGGCCCATCCCTGGGTCTCTCTGGAGACAAAGCACCTGACTCCAGGCACCTTGAGGGCAAGGCCAGGAAGGTGTGGCTGGCAGTGTCCTCTTTGCCAACCTATGTCTTAGCGAGCTGAGAGGCCTCAGAAACATATACTGCCCTGTCCTGCTGTCCTAGGACCCATTTCAGGCTTCCACGGTGCATGGTGCCTACCAGGAGAGACTCCAGTGTAGAAGAACCGACACAGGGGCTGGTGGGCCACACAGCAGGCCTGGCCCCACGTGGGTGGCAACCTTCCCCGGGAACATCCAGTGCCTCCTGCCTGCAACAGCCCACAGGGCACTGGACACAGAGGTGATCAGCTGTCTCATATGCCATGAGGCTTCCTCCTCCCTCCCTTTTTCCTGTCTCCCTACCTCCCATATCTCTGTGTCTGGTGTACAGCTGGGCTCAGAAAACATCTGTTGAATGAATGGATGGATGAATGAGTGAATGAATGAGCAAATGAGCGAGTGACTGAATGAGTAAGTGAATGTGTGAGTGATTCAGTGAGTAAATGAGCAAGAGAGTGAGTGCATGAGTGAGTGAGCGAATGAATGAGTGAGCAAATGAATGAATGAGTGAGTGAATGAGTGAGTGGGTGAGTGAGTGACAGAATGAGTGAGTGAGTGAGAGTAAATGAATGAGTGTATGAGTGAATGAGTTAGTGAATGAGTGGGTGAGTGAGAGAGTGAATGAATGAGCGAGCAAATGAATGAGTGAGTGACTGAATGAGAGTCAATGAGTGAGTGAATGAGTGAGTGAGTGAATGAGTGGGTGACTGACTGAAGGAGTGAGTAAATGAATGAGTGAGTGAATGAATGAGTGAGTGAGTGAATGAGTGACTGAATAACTGAATGAGTGAATGAGTGAGTGAATGAATGAGTGAATGAGTGAGTGATTAAGTGAGAGAGTGAATGGGTGAGTGAATGAGTGAGTGAATGAGCAAGTGAATGAGGGAGGGAGTGAATGAGTGTATGAGTGAGTGAGTGAATGAGTGAGTGAGTGAATGAATGAATGAGTGAGTGAATGAATGAATGAGTGAGTGAGTGAATTCTGAGTGAGTGAATCCTGAGTGAGTGAACAAGGGAGCAAATGAGCAAGGGAGTGAGTGAGCGAGTGCATGAGTAAGTGAGCGAGTGAATGAGTGAGGGAGCGAGGGAGTGAATGAGTAAGTGAATAAGTGAGCAAGTGAGTAATGAATGAGTGTGACTGAGTAAGTGAGTGAATGAGTGAGTGAGTGAATGAGTGAGTGAAGGAGTGAGTGAATGAGTGAGTGAATGAGTGAGAGAATGAGTGGGTGAATGAGTGAATGAGTGAGGCAATGAGTGAGTGAGTGAGTGAATGAGTGAGTGAATGAGTGAGTGAGCAAATGAGTGAGTGAATGAGTAATGAATAAGTGAAGGAGTGAGTGAGTGAATGAGTGAGTGAATGAGTGAATAAGTGAGCAAGTGAGTGAATGAGTGAATGAGTGAGTGAGTGAATAAGTGAATGAGTGAGTGAATCAGTGAATGAGTGAGGGAATGAGTAAGTGATGGGAGAGTGAGTGAAAGAGTGAATGAGTGAATGAGTGAGTGAACGAGTGAATGAGTGAATGAGTGAGCAAGTGAGGGAATAAGTGAGGGAATGAGTGAGTGATGAGAGATTGAGTGAGTGAGTAAATGAGTGAGTGAATGAATGAGGGAATGAGTGAATGAATGAGGATATGAGTGAATGAGTGAGGGAATGAGTGAATGAATGAGGGAATGAGTG
>NC_045447.1:1720126-1720325 GCF_002776525.5 Piliocolobus tephrosceles
AACAAGTGAGTGAGTGAATGAGTGAGGGAATGAGTGAGTGAATGAGTGAGTGAGTGAATGAGTGAGTGAGTGAACAAGTGAGTGAATGAGAGAGTGAATGAGTGAATGAGGGAGTGAATGAGTGAGTGAATGAGTGAGTGAAGGAGTGAATAAGTGAGTCAGTGAGTGAATGAGTGAGCGAGTGAGTGAATGAGTAAGT
>NC_045447.1:1720335-1735099 GCF_002776525.5 Piliocolobus tephrosceles
GTGAGCGAGTGAGTGAATGAGTAAGTGATGAGAGAGTGAGTGAATGAAGGAGTGAGTGACTGAGTGAAGGAGAGGTAGGGGTGAGGGAGGGGAGGCCCAGGCGGGGGCGGGTATTCCCAGCAGGATGTGCTGGCTGCTAAGGGGGTCTTGGGTTGGGCCCCCGAGGCTGCAGGTGAGCACAGGGGGAGGGCATTGCCTGCAGGAGGCTCACCCTGCTGGAGGGCCTGGATTGAGGCTGGAGCCAGGGTCTGGGGGCCTGGCCAAAGGCAGAGTTGGGCAGACACCATCCCTGCCCTGCCAGGGCTGCCCTGGCCACCAAGGGCCCCAGGTGGCTCAACGCAGCTGGGAACTGAAGGAGGCACCTGGATTTTGAGGGAGACAAACTGTGTGGATCCTGTCTGAACAGGCTCATTTCAGCATCCAGTGTGTGGGGCAGGGCTCCCATCCCCAGACATGCTCAGTGGCCAGAATAAGCCCTGAGTTGGAGCTGAAGGCAGAGGTGAGGGTCCCAGAGACCCCACACCTCCTGTGGAGACCAGGCACCTGGCCTCAGTGTGGAGCTCCAAACCCCTCCCCCAGTGCCCAGCCGCGTCCCCTGGGAGGACCAGAGGCCCTGCGATGTGGGGGCTTGGACCTCCCCCCGACCCCTGGCATTCGGCCAGGCTGGGGAAGGCCAGCTTGCCCCTCCTGTGGTGCCCCGCCCATATGTCCCTCCCCAGGCTGGGGTGAGCGCAGCCTCATTGGAGCAAACGGCTCCTTCCTTCTTGCCCGTGACTGGGGTGTCCATGTTTCCCTTGCCTCCCACGTCCCCCTCACTTTCCCACAAGCATTTATGGCATAAAAATAACTTCTTTGGGAATGGCAGTCCCTGCAGGGCTCATGTGGGCCCCCAGCCTCGGGGACCTCTGACCACAGGCCCCGGCCCAGGCCAGGCCCCTGAACATCGCTGGGTGAGGAGAGTGCTCCTCCACTTCCTGAGAAGCTGCCTGGGTCTGCTTCCTGAGAAGCTGCCTGGGTCCAGGCTGCAAACGTGCAGGTGAGGGTCTGTCCCACGGACCCCGGGAAGTGGGATGGGAGGGCGGCCCCTTCCAGCCTCTTCCTTGTCACATTTTGCACTTCCACATTGATGGTGTTCTCAGGGGACATGGCTTGGGACTGAGAGCCTCACCATGTCACTCGGAAACTTCAGAATCCCACAGACACAGCCTCCCGCCAGGAATTCAGGGTTCCCCAGGGCAGGGCTTCGGGGCCACAACTGTGGGGGCGCCTGGCGGCTGGACTGCTGCACCAGGGCGGGATCAGGCTGCATCTGACTTTTCAGAGAACATCCCTGCCTCAAAGTTCTCATCACTCAGTAAGAGAGATAGCTAGCCCCTGGGTGGGAGAAGCCCAGAGCTTGGCTCATGCCCTGAGGCCACCCCCAAACCCCACCCTCTGAGCCTCAGTGTCCCCGGCCGTGTTTGTGGGGATTTCAGCAGGAGGTGCTGTCTGGGTGTTTGGTACCCAGGAGGCGCCAGGCCAGCAGCTCAGTGCAATGACTGCATGGTGAAGACGGGGACGCCTACCTACCACACACTCCCATGCTGCAACCGTCAGAACTGGCTGGTTTCCACCTGTCCGAAAATGACTTAACCAAAGCCCGCGTTCTTGGGCAGATTTACCCCCAGTTGACGGGATTACTTCTTTAGATGCAATCAGCATTTTCTGGAAGACTGGGAACACGTATGGGTCTCGAAGTCAAAGGAGCCTGCGGTGATGCTGCCAGCACCTGGGGTTTGTTCAAGCTCCGCAGCTCCTCCGGCCCTGGAGCCTGAGCACTGCTCGTGGGGATCTCTGATCCAATCTCGCCTCTTTGTGTGTCCATCCGCAAACAAAAACCTGTTAGGTTCTAGGTGCGGAGGACACAGCGTGAGAGGGAAAAGAACAGACGCCTCCTTCCTGGAGCCTGGATGGGGCGGACGGGTGCGGCGGAAGCCTCAGCCGCTGTCTACTCAGATTTCCATATGCCACTGCCGAGTGGCCTCCTGTTCTCTGTGTCTGTGTCTTCTCTTCTGCCTCTTAGAAGGATGCCTGTCACTGGATTTAGGGCCCTTCCAGGTACTCCAGGATAATATCATCCACTGGAGATCCCTACCTCTATCACAACTGCAAAGATCCTAATTCCAAGTAAGTTTCCAGCCTGGTGCGGTGGCTCACGCCTGTCATCCTAGCACTGTGGGAGGCCGAGGCGGGTGGATCACTTGAGGTCAGGAGTCCAAGACCAGCCTGGCCAACATGGTGAAACCCCGTCTCCACTAAAAATACAAAAATCAGTGAGACTTGGTGGTACGCACCTGTAATCCCAGGTACTCGGGAGGCTGAGGCATGAGAATCGCTTGAACCCAGGAGGTGGAGGTTGCCGTGAGCCAAGATCGTGCCACTCCACTCCAGCCTGGGGGACAGAGTGAGAGTCTGTCTCCAAAAGCAAACAAACAAAAAAACAAATAAGTTTCCATATGCACATCTGCAGGTTCTAGGGCTTGGGAGGTGGACATGGCTCTTGGGGGCCACCATTCACCATTTGGATCACTGCTCTGGGGAACAAAGGCCCCCAGTTTTTCCAGGGGAGTGAAGGGAGCTCCCAGCAGAGCCCCCCGAGCTGAGGGTGGGAGGCCAAGAGGCAGAGACCACTGTGTCCTCTGGAGTGGATGAGGGGGCACTGAGGAGCAGATGAGCATGTGGCCCTCCTGGCAGCCCAGCCTCAGCCAGAAGTGGGGACCCGAGTCCCAGGCTCTGCCCTCCCCTGCCACCCCACAGGGCCCAGGCCAGACTTACCATGACCCTAAATCTCCTCCCTACTCCTACCCTTACCTCAGCCTCTCTGGAGCCAACCTCTTTACCACTACGCTGGCCTAAGTGGGGAAAGCCCCACTGCCCTGGGCTCCCAGGATGAGTCAGGTCCCTTCTCCTTGCCAGGCCCAGCTGGCAGTGAGGTCCTTGGCCTGGCACAGCACCTCATGGGCAAACACGGCTTGATGAAAGGGCAGGAATTAAGCTTTGGTAGGGAGACTGAAAGAGGAAAGAGAGAAGCACGTGGTGGTGAAAATGGAGGGAAGGCAGGGGGCTGGCAGGGGACTGGGTGCAGCCTCAGACCTCGTGGAGTCCAGGCCCCAGGCTGGGCAGGCTGGGCCTGCTGCACCTGTTTTTGCACACAAGGCCTGCCTGACAAGGTGTCCTCTGCTGGAGCCCGGGCGACTGTGCCGGGTAGGGGTCCTGCCAGGCCACCTGGTTGCCACCACACCCTGTTATGTCTCTGCAGGCATCGGTGTGTGACGGTGACTGGCAGAGCTGGGCAGGCAGGAGGCCTCTGTCTGGACCCTCAGCCTCTGCCTCGGCTCCTCCTCCAGGGGCTGGACTTGCTCCCTGATACCTGCAAACTGCAGACACGCAGCCTTGGATTCAAGACGTGCTGGGCTCCTCGGCCTCTGTCAGGCCACCCCACCCTCCCCCAGCTCCCAGCAGAGGCCAGTATCCAAAACACTACAGGCCAGCAGAGCTGGAGGTCAGCAGACCTCAGAGGTGGAGACCTCTCAGCTCTAGACCTGGTCCTCCCTGCCCCACTGATGGTGCAGCCTCAGGCCAGTCCACTGCCTCTCTGCACCTCGCCCTTCCGCTAGGACTCGGGCCCAGCCTCATGAGAGGGGGCAAAACCAGATGACAGCGGCAGGTCCTCCACCTGCACCTGGCCCCTCGGAGGTGCCCAGTAAATGCTGGTGCTGACGGTGGTTGTGCCTGACTCCCCCCGTCTCCTTTTGTGACCTTCCATAATCATGCTGCTGCTCTGTGCCTCAGTTTCCCTCTCTGTACCACAGGGGGCTGGATCAGATATCACTGAGATCGTTGTAGAGCACCACAGCTCAGTGGCTGATGTTCTAAATAACTGAATTGTGTCCTGAATACTGAGGTGTAACAGCCTTATCAGGGCCGGGCACGGTGGCTCACGCCTGTAATCCTGGCACTTTGGGAGGCCGAGGAGGGCGGATCACCTGAGGTCAGGAGTTCGAGACCAGCCTGGCCAAGATGGTGAAACCCCCGTCTCTACTAAAAAATACAAAAATTAGCCGGGTGTGGTGGCGCATGTCTGTAATCCCAGCTGCTCGGGAGGCTGACATTGTTCTAGAGGTACTGACCAAGGCAGTAAGATAAGAGAAAGAAATAGTTATAGATACTGGGGGAAACGGGGTAAAATGATCATTATTTCCAACTGACCTGATTAAATACCTGAGAAGCCAACAGGTTTCAAACAACAAGAATTCTTTAAGGTGGCTGGCAGAAAATTAACATGGGAGTCTCAGCACTCTTCATATAGACAAATGACCCACTAGGCGATAGATAGAAGAAAAGACCCTCTGTGTATTGCAACAGAAATGAAATCAACTTTGAAACGAAGATGCCAGCTCTACATTAAGAAAGGTTTCTGGCCGGGCGCGGTGCCTCACGGCTGTCATCCCAGCACTTTGGGAGGCTGAGGCGGGCAGATCACCTGAGGTCGGGAGTTTAAGACCAGCCTGTCTAGAATGGTGAAACTCCGTCTCTATTCAAAAAATACAAAAATTAGCCAGGCATGGTGGCGCATGGCTGTAATCCCAGCTACTTGGGAGGCTGAGGCAGGAGAATCACTTGAACCTGGGAGGCAGAGGTTGTGGTGAGCCGAGATCGCGTCATTGCACTCCAGCCTGGGCAACAAGAGCGAAACTCCGTCTCAAGGAAAAAAAAAAAACACAGTGGTTAAAACAGAGTGATACTGGCACAAGAACAGGCATGAAGATCAACGGCGCCGAGTCTAGAAACAGACTCAAACACATAAGGAATGTGGCATGTGACAAAGATGGAATTTCAAATCAGTGATAAAAACAGATCATTCAAAAACCCCTCCATACCTGGGAAGCCAAGGAGCCAACTAGAAAAAATAAAGTTGAGTGTCTCACACCTCATGCCAAAATAAATTTCAAATGGATCTGAGATTTCAGTGTAAAAAATAAAACCACAAAGTCTAGGAAGCAACAGAAGATGCATCTTTAGAAGCTTGAGGCGAGACCTTCCTAAGCATGATGAAAAATACAAAAATCCAACACAAAAATTTTTAAAAATAAATGCAGTTCCATAGGCCAGGCATGATGGCTCACACCTGTAATCCCAGCACTTTAAGAGACCGAGGTGGGTGGATCGTTTGAGTTCAGGAGTGTGAGACCAGCCTGGGCAGCATGGAGAAATACTGTTTTTACAAAAAAAAAAAAAAAAAGAAGCAGTAAAAATTAGCTAGGCCTGGTGGCATATGCCTGTGGTTTCAGTTACTCGGGAGGCTGAGGTGGGAGGATTGCTTGAGCCCAGGAGGCGAAGGCTACAGTGATCCGTGATCACACCACTGCCCTCCCGCCTGGGGACACAGCAAGACGGCCTCAAATACATAAATAAATGAATTCAACTCCATAAAATAAAATTTCTGCCTAGCAACAACCACATTAAGCAAAGTCAAAGTCTGCTGTCTAGCCAAGTCAGGGGAATCCTTGTGAACTCTCCCCCTCGAAGTGCTGAATTCTCTCATTTAGAAAGAGTTCTAACTAATCAATAACAAGGTTATAATCCAGCACGGGGAGAAAATGGAAAGCAAAGGATACAAACAGAGCATTCACACGAAAGGAAAAGCAAATGCTCCACAAACATGCAAAAAGATGCTCCCCCAACCCTTTTGTTTTTTGTGTGTGTGAGACGGAGTCTCGCTCTGTCGCCCAGGCTGGAGTGCAGTGGTGTGGTCTCAGCTCACTGCCACCTCCACCTCCCGGGTTCAAGCAATTCTCCTGTCTCAGCCTCCCAAGTAGCGGGGATGACAGGTGTGTGCCACCACACCTGGCTAGTTTTTGTATTTTTAGTAGAGATGGGGCTTCGCCATGTTGGCCAGGCTGGTCTTGAACTCCTGACCTCAGGTGATCTGCCCGCCTTGGTCTCCCAAAGTGCTGGGATTTCAGGCGTGAGCCACCGTGCCCGGCCCTCCACCTCCTTCTTAGTGAGAGAAATGCAAACTAAAATGGCACTGACAGCGTGTTTCCTATCAGGTTGGCCATGGCTTTGATGACACAGTGCTGGCTACACGGGGAGGAGGCAGGGACCAGCCAGTTGTTGTTGGAAGTGGTTGCACCCCCTATAGAGGACAATTCGGAAAAATCTCTCAGAAGGATGAATCCTTTGACCCCACTTCGAGGAAGTTGTGCTGCCCGTGGCGATCTTGTGGATGAGGTCATTGCAGCATAGCTCCTTAGCTTCTCAGGAAAAACCTAAATACTCATCACTGGCCTGTGCACGCCACACAGCACAGCAGAATATTCGATGAGCAAAGGAAAGACCGAGGAAGGAGGCTTTCGGGCTGTGATAAGGGACCATCTCTAAGTTCCACATTGCAAGTGAAAAGGGAGTGGTGCCCACTGGTGTGCAGAGTGGGTGAGAGAGCGCAGAGCAGGGCAGAACGCTCAGGGCAGACAGGTGCCCAGGGCAGTTGGAGAGCACAGAGCACCTGCAGGGCCTCATGGGGAAGGGTCCACCTGTTGCTTATTCACTCATCCAACACTGCTATGCCGGGCAGACAGAGCTCAACCCTGCAAGGTAGGCCCTGTGCTCTCAAGCTCAGACCTTGGCAGAGGGACAGGGTGACAAGCTGTGGGTGGGTGATGACAATCTCCTGTGACAAGGGTGATGCTACGAGGGGTCAGACCTGGAGGAGGCTGCAGTGAGCTGGAGGGAATGGAGTGGACCACGCCGAGGTGGGAGGCCAGACAAGCCAGCCCCCTCCACCCGAAGGGAGTTCCCAGGGTCTGAGCTTCAGGCCCAGAGATGCGGGAGGGACAGGGAGGTGGGACAGTCCCTCCCTCCGGCCTGGCCTGGGGCAGCTCCCAGGGCTGCATTTCTGGGGACGCCGGCCTCATTCATCAGCTTCTTATGTGCATGGCCCTTCTTCTCTGGCTACACCCGCCCTGCAGAAAGGGACTGGCTCTGTCTCTGACTACCCCCCATGCTGCCCTTCCCCAGAGGGAAGGACAATGGGGGTAGAGAGGAGGTGGGAAGGTCTGGCGGGGACCATTGTGTGAGGCTCCGCGTGTTTGCATAGCAAGTGCCTGGACTGATGAATGGGCACAGGCATCCCGAGAATGCTGGAAGAGCGCACCAAGGGGCCGGCCCGCACCCCGAAGGCCCTGAGCTTGCTGTCACTCATGCCTGTCAGCACAGAGAGCAGGGAGAGATGAGACTGGCCAGGTTTAAGCACCAAGTAGGAGTGATCAAGAGCTGCCAAGCACAGTGGTGCCTGTTGTGCACTGCACAATTGCAGGGAGTGCCATTGACCTCGGTGGCTACAACTGCCAGTGACCTTGTAGCCGCTCTGTTGGCTTCAGTGGTCTCAGGAGTAAAATGGCACAGGAGACCCCGTCCTGAGATGGTATCTGCTTTCAGCCCAAGGTGGGGAGGGCGTGGGGGAGGTGGGAAGGTGAGATGGGGCAGAAGGGGACAGAGGAAGGGTGGAAATCCACTAGGGACGTGAGAAGGGCGAGGCTTCCTGACCAACAGGCTGAGGGCCATGTGGGCGGCTGCGTGGGGTCCCTCCTGCAGACCTTCACTCCGGGCCAGGGCTGGGGCTACAAGCTCGGCCAGTGTGCGGAGACTGCCAGCAGCTCAGAAGTCACTGTGGGCTCCTAAGACCTGGTTCCTGTTCCCTCCAAGGCCTTTCAGATTCCCCAGCAAACTCCACAGGACAGCAGGGAAGGGCCCGGATGGAGGGGACTGCAGGGACTTGAGCTGTCCACACCAGGAGGAGGAACCTGGGGGAGGCTGCACCAGCCCACACTTGGAGCCACGGCCTTCACCCCAGGAACCCCAGCTCACTCCGAAATGGGACTAGGAAGGGCTGGCGGAGACAGCCAGGACCAAGTGGGGAATATCCCTGAAGCCTCCACATTGCCCTTCAGCCCGCCAGAATGTTGACTCTTCTGATCCTCACCCGAGGGTGCGGCACGGTGTGGTGGCTGACGCCACCTGGGACTGACCCCAGCTCTGAGTGTTGGGGCTCTGTGTCTCCGTCTGTGAAATTGGGGGGTGGTAATGACTCCCAGGGTGTGGGAGGTTAGTGGTTGATAAATGTCAGGAGGAGAGGCCGGCCCAGAGTCAGCATCACGGCTCCTGGGCTCCCAGGAGACACATGCCAGGCAGAAGGAACTGCGCACGAAGGCCAGGGGGTGGGACCTGTTCGGGGGTGACGGCAGGGGAGGGAGGGAAGGGTTTTGGGAAACTCAGGAGGACAAGGGAGGGAAGAGGCCAGGACCTAGGGGAAAGGAGGCTGGTGCAGCCAGGAGGCCCTGGGCACAGGAGTCTGTCCCCTCTCTGTCCCAGCCGTGAGGCATTGTGCTGTCCTGGAAGCAGGTTTTCTGTGGAGGCCGTGGAGAGGGTGGGGAGGGGTGGAGGGCCCTACCCTTCCCTGTCCCGGTGTCCATGGCCCCGGCAGCCGGGCACTGAGAACCGGCCTGGGCCAGGGACCCCAGAGGCCTGGGAACTGCTCATTCTCCAGCTTGGGGTGGGTGGCTCTTCCCTTCCCTCTAGGGGTGGGGCAGTGCCAGCCCACTGGCCCCCTGGGGGACAGGGCAAAGGGCTCCAGCAGGGCCACCTAGCAAGGGAAGGAGAGATGTGCAGGGGGCTCCAAAAAGTCTGGGGAAAATGGGGGTCAGTCCTGGTGAGGGAAGCCAGAGGACAGAGGGGCAGGGCAGACAATGAGCCCGGGCTAGGAACCGGGGCCTGACCGCCCAGCCTGGCCGATAGTTCGGGAGGGCTGCACATCTCGGGCACAGCCTAGCAAAACCTGGGGGTAGCAGCAGGACTAGGGACTGGGGACCTGAGTCAGGGGTCCAGAGACACTGTGTCTGTGGCAAGAGCCTCTTGCTGACCAGGGCCTTCGCGTGACTGTGTCAGGTGCCATGGTGACTGCACGCCCAGCCAGGGCCAAGGGTCTGCTCTAAGCTTGCTGCCTGTGCCTTGTGTGGGGCATCCTCCCCTCCTCTCTGTTCTGGGCTGCTCTGAGCCTCTCACCCCACAGGCCTGGGAAGGCAGGAGGGCACCAGCAGCAGCACCTGGGCAGAAGTCACCTCTCCCCTGCTCTTGCCCAAGCCAGTGCCACCTGCTCCCAGGCCCAGGGATGCAGGGTCAGGCCAAGAGACGTCTGAGAGCAAGCAGGGGACTCCCACCCAACCAATACACACACAGAAAGACATACATGTACACACAAACACAGCGTACACAGACACACGTGAATACACAATGCACATGCATGCACACACACGTGCACACATGCTCAAACACATGCACACACCAGTACACAAACACATGCACACACCAGTACACACACAGACACATGCACACAGACACACACACAGATACACACATGCACAGATGTACACAGAGACACACATGCACATACCAGTACACACACAGACACAAACACACATACACACATGCACACACAAACACACATGTGCACAGACACACAAGTGCACACACAGATACACGCACACACAGAGGCACACATATAGCCCTGGACGGTCCCCAGGAACCTGGGCTTGGTGTCGAGTGGGTGAAAGCCCCCACATGCTTTGGGCTCCCCCAACCCTCCTGAGAGCTGGTCATCACCTGTGAGGTGGGGCAGGGAGGAGTCCATGGAGGTGAGGGTGGGGCTGCTGGGGGATTTATCTTGCAAGGAGAAGGGGTGAGGGCTGGGGAGTTTCTCTGAAGAGGCGGCTGGAGTGGGAGCAGTGGCCTGGAGGAGGGAAGGGGCTCGAAAGTGGTGACCGGGCCGGTGCCAGATCTTCCTGGGCCTCCAGCAGGAGGGCCTGGGGCAGCCAGGCCAGGACACAAGATGGGGGCTGCGTCACACCCTCCCAGTCCCTGCTGAGGCGGTCACCACCGGGGTCCAGGGCCTGTGCTCAGCGTGTTAGACAGGATCCAAGTGCTAGCAGAGGCCTGACAGGAAGCAGGCCTCAGCTGAGCCCTGGCCCTGGCTTGGACCCTGCCTGACTAGCTTCCTTGTCCCTTGCCCGCCCCAGCTCCGAGGAGGGGAACAGAGGTCTGTACCCGGGGTGAGGGGCCATGGGGACGTGGCAGGGGACAGGAGCTATTTGTGTACAGGGTCAGGCCCAGCCTCGGGCCATCAGCCACCCCGGATGTGGGTGGAGGGCTGTCCCTCCTAAGGAGCTGTGAATGGCTCCACTCAGCCCCCAGCGCCACCCTCTCCCTCCCCACCCCGCCCATGTCTCCTCCAGCCTGTTCCTGCTCTGAGGGTGCCCTCGGGAACACAGGCCTTTGGCCCCCAGAACAAGACCTGTATTTTGGAAGGGGAAACTGAGTCCGGGTGGCTCCTCTGCACTTCCGCTTGGTGGTTAGAGAGCCGGGTTCGAGCCCCACCCACACCCCGTGGGCAGATCACCTCCTCCCCAGCTGGGGTGGGGCCTGTCGCCCAGAGAGGGCAACCTGCACCCCTTCTGTTTTTCAAATTGAGTTGAAACTCAGGCCCATTAAAACCGTACAGCCCCGTGGCATTCGGTGCAGCCGGAGGCCGTGAGGCGCTGCCTCTGACTCCAGAACGCTTTTTAAGGAGCTCCCTGTCTGCTCAGGAGCCATGACCCCCTCCCTGATCCCATCCGCTCTCTGCGCCAGGATCCCCAGGCTGGCCTGCTCTGGGCGTCTCATGGCAATGGAATGTGACCGCGTGTGGCCTGGGCATCTGCTGTCTCACACAGTACAGGGTTTTCGGGGCTCCTCTGCACGTGGCCGGGTCAGACTTCACTCCTGGTCATTCCCATTCTTGCTCGGGGAAGTGCTCAGGTCTGAGGGCCTCTGCCGGTCCCCAGGACCCGGGAGCCAGGGGCTTTTCCAGCCACCTTGAAGGAAGGAAGCACTGCCTGAGGACGGGCGGGCGGGGAGGGGGGCTAGTGGGCAGTGGGGGCAATGGGCTCATCAGCCGCGGAGGGTCCTGCCGCCCAGTTACTTCTGAGGGGCGGAGGCTGCACCCTTCAGCCTCAGGAGGCTGGTGTGGCCTTGAGCACAGTGAGGGCACAGAGGCTGCCTCACCTGGGGAAGGGCCGAGGGAGTCCCTCCCACACAGAGCAGCCTGGGGGACGCCTGCCTGGGCCCATCCCATCGCAGGGTGGAGAGAGACACCTCACCTCACCTTGTTTGCATCTTATGTGGGTATCAAGATGATTAATGGTGAGAAAAATGCCTGTCGAACCCGGGCACTTCATAGGCCCGAAGTTCATGGGGCCAGGCAGACCCTCCCCTGAGCCCAGGCAGACCCTCCCACCCAGCCTGGGCAGACCCTCCCCACCAAGTCTGGGCCGACCCTCCCTCCCCAGCCCGGGCAGCTCCCTGGGGCTGTAGATCATCCCTGCACTCAAGTCTTCAGTAGAAAGGACAGATTGTTTGCCGGGGGATGTACAAAGCCCAGCCACAGCCACTCCCTGGCCCGGGTCAGCTCCCAGCTGCTCCATCTGGGATGGGTGCCAGCGGCCAGCGTGGGGCATGGGGCTCAGGGCAGCCTGCGGGACACAGGCTGGCCATCCACCTTCCCGCCTGTCTGCCTTTTTCCCGCCTGTCCGCCTTTTTCTCACATGTTCACCTTTTTCCCGCCTGTCCGCCTTTTTCTCACATGTCCACCTTTCTCCCGCGTGTCCACCTTTTTCCCGCGTCCGCCTTTTTTCTGCATGTCCGCCTTCCCGTGGCTCCGCAGCTTTGGGGTCTGGCGAAGGTTCAGATCTTCTCCTCAGGAGGTCTCCCTGGAGCCCCAGGACCTCCTTGGGGCCTGAGTGGCTGCTGGGGTGGTCTAGGCCCCACTGGCTTCTGCCTTTTTTTCACCCAACTCCCTTACCCTGTCTTTAACATGGACCCACCTCACAGGGCTGTTGCGATGACGAGTCAGACAAAAGAGAAGTAGAGCCCTCGGCTGCCCGGTGGTTTGCTGGGCTGCTGTCACCCCTAGCTGCCACAAGAGCCCACCCGGGACCACCCATGCACCTGGGGTGGGAAGGCCTCTCCTCAGCCGGCCCTGGTTAGGGGGAGGGCAGAGTGCCAGCCGCGTTGAGTCCTGAGTTGCCTTCTGGCCCTGGCAGACCCAGCCGCTGCTGGCCAGAGGTGGCTGCACCCCAGGCCTGATGCTTCCGGGGTCGGGGTCCAAGGACTCAGCCAAAGGCAGGGGTCCCTCGTCCCCACCCCAGGGCTCTGTGCTCCCTGGGACCCGCTGGCCCTCAGGGGCTCAGGTCCTTGTTCCCCACCTTCCCCATCCAGAGGCCTAGGCCTCACTCCAGGGTCAGCACACGGTGTTGGTGGAGGGGTTCACCCTCCCCTGGTCAGACCCCTGACAACCCGCCCCATCCTGCCTCCGTCTTTATCCTTCCTTGTTCATGGGCACCTGCCCTGTCCAGCCTTGTGCCTGGCCTCAAGGGCCTCACAGGCTCCCAGCAGCACAGCGGTGGGAAGGGGGAGCCACATAGACAGATCGGAGCGGGATGGCGCTTCCGGGGATGTGGAGGGAATGTCTGCGGGACTCCCCAGGGGCCACTGACTATTCCCTTCCCTTTGGGGCTGCAACCCCCACGGCGGATCTCATTGCCAAGTCCCAAAGGCCTGGGGCCTGGAAACCACTCCCAGGACAGCTGGAGCAGGCCCCAGGGGGACTCTCTGCCCGTTAGGGAGGGGGTCTGCAGGCCCCATTGGGAACTGGCCCCTCCCCTGCCACCGACTCACCCTCCCCACTCAGAAACCCAGAGACAGACCTTGGAATCCTGACCCCTGTGGCCTCATGGGGAGAGTCTGAGTCGGGGTGAAGACAGAGTCCTATAAATCATACCCATTTTGGTAAGAGGGTCCTCCTCTAGATCTCCATATGGCCAGGACCAGGGCAGAACCTGGCAGAACCCAAACCACTTCTTCCCCTGCAGGAAGGCCGGGGGTGGCCATGGGGCACCTCCTGCCTCCCACACGCACAGGTCTTGAATTCGCAGCCCTGGTCTCCTTTGCCAGCTGAGAGTCCTTGGCGGCCGACGCATCCACGTCTCTACCTCCCATCCCATAATAAGCGTTTCCCACGTTGTTAGAAGTTTCTACAGGCATTGCTTTTAACAACTGCACATTATTCAATTACACAGACAGGCGATGGTTTTCCCAGCCGGGCCTCCCCTACATCTGGGCCGGCTCCAGCTTCTCCTGGTTATAAATAACGCCAGCGGGGGCGTCTCCCACGGAAGGTTTTCTGGCTTCATGCTATTTCCTCGGGATGAACTCCCAGAAGGAGAATCACTAGGTCAAAAACACGAGCATTTTATGCCTCTTAGGACACACGGTCACCAGAAGGAATCTGTACTCCATCTGGAACAGAGCGAGGACCTCTCTGCAGAGCCGCTCTCCGGAGCCGGGACCTTCTCCGGGAAGGAGCTGGGCCTGCGTGGCCGTGCACAGGTGCCAGGAGTGCCATGCTCTGTCCACTCAGTACTGCGCTTGCGGGGCCTCACGCTGCGTGGCCGACCCAACTCGGGACTGCGTTTGCAGGGCCTTACGCTGTGAGGCCCACCCAGTTGCAAACAGTTCTCACGCTAGAAGATGCACAAAGCCAGCTTTACATTTTGGGGAATGATTTAGAAGGGCCGGGGACCTGCCGAGACGCCCTGGGGCTTTTTTGTGGGGTCCCATCAATGGGAGGCAGGGACCCTCAGGCCAGCCCAGACCCTGCTGGGTCTCAGTTTCTCAGGCCCAGCTCCAGCCAGGAGCCGGGGCAGGCCTGGTCCAGAGTCACGGCACACGCGGAAAGGCCTCACTGGGACAGGGTGAGAGGCCAGGTTGGGAGCTGGGGCTTCCTCTGGGGAGTCCAGCGGCGGACAGCAGCCCTTGTGTGGGCTCCCTTGAAATTCACACACACACCCAGCGCAGTCGCTGGCCCCAGTGCTGGCTCAACAAGGCCGGTGGAGTCAGACAGTGAGAAGTCACCGTTTCCTGCCGATCTGAAACATCTTGTGAAACCCTCTGGCCCGGCCCTTTCCTTTCTCGTGGCAGCCTCTGTTCCCCGTGGACTTTCCTGTTTACTGCACCCCAGAGGTGGGCCCTGACCTGGTCGACTGGGCTTAGCTGCCAGATTCCATTTTGGGTCTCGGCCCCCAGGTCCCGGCCTGCAGGCAGCTGGGCTGGTTGGGGCCAGCTCCTTAATACAGCCAGCGCCTTAACTCCGGGCCTGGGGTGCTGCCTGCTGTGCCCCTTCCTGGAAGCCCTCCCTGACTCTCCAGCGGGAGACCATGCAGCCTCTGGGGCAAGTCAGGAGGCTGGGGGACAGGCTCCAGGGACCTCCAGCCAGGTGTGGCTGCAGGGCGCCCCTCCCAGGTGAGGCTGGCGGCGGCCTCCTGCTCAGGTTCACACCCACCCTCAGTGGTCAACAAACTCCTCTCCTCAGTCCCTTCTGCTGTGACCTGGGCTGCTCCTCTCTGTGGTCACTACAGGAGTCCCACAGCCCTGCCCCCAGTCCTGCCCTTCGGCCTCGTCCTGGGCCCCTCCCTGTGAGCACTTCCCAAGCTCTGACACAAGCCCGTGGGCGTCTGGAAATCCTGGGGCCTGGGGTATGGCGGCCAGGGCCTGGGGTATGTTGGCTGGGGCCTGGGATATGACGGCCAGGGCCTGGGGTATGGCGGCCGGGGCCTGGGGTATGGCGGTCGGGGCC
>NC_045447.1:1735109-1744358 GCF_002776525.5 Piliocolobus tephrosceles
GACGGCCGGGGCCTGGGGTATGGCGGCCGGGGCCTGGGGTATGGCGGCCGGGGTCTGGGGTACGGCGGCCGGGGCCTGGGGTATGACGGTCGGGGCCTGGGGTATGGGGGCTGTGGCCTGGGGTATGGCGGCCGGGGCCTGGGGTATGGCGGAGCAGGTAGGGCAGATTTGTCCCGGGGCAGCTCCCTTGGGTAGATTTTCTCTCTCGCACCGAGGGCATGGTCCAGGCCCTGTTGCATGGACAGGTGGCCCCACAGCTTTCCAGGCAGGGGTCTGACACCTGCTGGCCTCACGCTTTGCGCACCTGAGCAGTCACCCACTGTGTGTCTCACCATAGCCCCCTGTACAGGTGAGAACATGGCGCTGACTGAGGGAACAGTGTGTGGACGCAGCAGAGCCGCCTGAGAACCCAGCTCCATGGCCCCCACGCCAGCTACTAAACCCCTCTGTGACCTGAGACACAGGAACCAGACGCAGCCCAGCAGGTGTCAGACCCTGGTCTGGTTGGTCCGCGGTGGCTCCCAGCTCAGTGCAGGGCCTGACAGGGTACAGGAGCCCTCAGGAGACTTGTTGAAGCCCAGCTCCTGCCAAAGAGGACAAGAATGCTCTTCTTCCAGGAGTAAACAGAAACGGGGGCCTGGCCGTGGGGTCCTAGGCACCTCTGACCTCGCCAGGAGCCTCTGAGTCTCTGGAAGCATCTGAATGCAGAAATGCCTGATGGCAGGGTAGGTGCAGCTCAGCACGTGGGAGGACATCGGTTGCCGTTTCCCGATAGAGCCAATACCCTCTCCTCAATGCGCTGTGTGGCCAGCCTGCCCCAGCTGACTCTGGACTGAGGAGGTGGACACGGGGACTGGGGAAGGGTCCATGCTGGAGGGGGCCCACTGCTGGGCCTAGGCAGGAGGAGGCTCCAGGCCAGAGGCCGCTAGTGGGGCAGACCCCAGCCCGGCCACCTGGGCCTGTGAGGAAAGGGGTGGATGTGGCGTCTGCTGCGACAGGCTTTGGGCCAAGGGTCTGCTCTGAGCCCCGAGGTCACTGCTGCAGCAGCTTTCTCAGGCTGGCTTGGCAGCAGGCAAGGGGCTCAGGAGAGCTCAGGAGAGCTCAGGAAGCTGGTGGTTCCCACAGCAGCGGCTCAGGCAGGTGGCCCGCACACCCAGCCAGCGGGCTCCATGGGAAGGAGACCCGAAAGCTGGGGCTCTCCTCCCGGCTGTGCTCCAACCTCCTGGACAAACTTCAGTGCTGTCCTTCCCCCTCAGGCCTCAGTTTCCCAGTGGTCTTGAAGGGTGGTCGCTGGGGGTCAAAAGGAGGAGATGACTGATCAGCTGCCTTGTAAGCAGTGAGCCCTTGCGGACTCACAGCAGCTCCCGGGGCGGCTGGATCCAGGGCTCCGGCAATGCTGCCTGGACTTTGCGTCTGTCCCTGTTTGGGCTCCCTGACCTTGATGTGGGCTCTCTCCCTGGTAATCCCTTCCCACAGGGTGGCAAAGATGGTTCAGGTCCCCCAGGTCGGCAACTCCCCTGGAAGATGGGGCCTGCACAGGTCCTAGGCCCCGCTGTTCCAGGCAGCCTGGGCCCAGAAGTCCAAACACATGGGCACATGGTTAGGGGAACAGTGGGTCCTCAAACTACTGCTGTCCACTGGAAGTGCTGACCACAAGCCAGGCCCAGGGCCAAGCACCGAGTGTCCATTGAGCCCACTTCATCCCCTCACAGGTGCCAAAAGCGAGTCCATTCTACAGAGGGGCACCCAAGGTGCAGAGCGGAAGTGTCATCTGCCTGAGGTCGCCCAGCTTCAGGCAGAGGCCGGGTGGATATGAGGACCAAGGATCCTGATTCCACAGGCTGACGTCCAACTCCTGAGCTCTCCTCGGGCTTCTGCAGCGATTCCGGAGCCCTGCAGGGCAGGAAGTGAGTCCTAATACCCGTCCCAGGCCTGCCTGCCTCGGCGTTCCCTCCTACCTTGGGGGGAAAGCTGGGGTGAGGAGGATGCAACAGGGGCACCTGTTGGACCCCAGGGAGAGCCCAAGTCCAGGGTATAAAGCACAGCGCATTTATTCCGGAGCTGGGCCTCACCTGGGGCAAATCGTATTTTTACTCCAAAACAAATGCAAACTCAGTTTTTAAGATGAGCTACACACACTGGCTCTAAGGCGAACAATTTAGGAGGGTTTGGTTGCACGAGGCCAGGGTGGGCCCTCGGCAGTACGTCTGGGTGGAGCTCTCCTGGGGGTCTTCCCTCTCAGCTGTGGGACTCGAGGCTGCCAGGAGAAGCCAGAATTAAGGGCATGCAGTCCAGGCAGGAGCACAGGAGCCACGGGCCATGGGGTCCCCTCTGCCACAGGAGCCACTGGTCTCTGGCAAGCACTGGATGGTGGTGGAGTCCCAGATGAGCTCCAGCACGGTCCAAAGAAAACAAGGCTGGGCCAAGCGCAGTGGCTCATGCCTGTAATCCCAGCACTTTGGGAGGCCGAGGCGGGCAGATCACAAGGTCAGGAGATCGAGACCATCCTGTCTAACATGATGAAACCCCGTCTCTACTAAAAAATACAAAAAATTAGCCGACATGGTGGCGGACGCCTGTAGTCCCAGCTACTCGGGAGGCTGAGGCAGGAGAATGGTGTGAACCCAGGAGGCAGAGCTTGCAGTGAGCCGGGATCGCACCCCCCTGCACTCCAGCCTGGGAGACAGCCAGACTCCAAAAAAAAAAAAAAAAAGAAAGAAAAAGAAAAAGAAAAAGAAAACAAGGCTGCCGTCCAGCACGTATCCTCACTCACCCCAGCCACGGTGATCTGACCACGGCCACCACCAGACCACGGGGCCTCCCCACCATTGGGTCAAAGGCTGTTCTCAAGAGATTCAGTGACTTTTGGGGCACAGAGCTTCTTGGGTTAATCTCCTGTCCACTTGGTTCCATCAGATGAGCTGTGCAGGGGCTCCTGGCCCACCTGGAACCCAGGGCCTTCCTGAGATGCCAAGTGCCCTGGGCTGCAAAGGAGAGTTCCTGTGGCTGGAGGGCCTGGCCACTGGGAGGATGCCACACAGCCAGTCCCAGGACGGATGCTCTGAAAGCTGACCCAGTGCTGCCTCAGAGGGGCCCTGGCTTGACTCACCACCCATCCACGCGCTAAGTCTATGCTGTCCCTGGCATGCTGCACCCACCCAACCCCTGTCCTCTGCAAGTCCCAGTCTGGTGGGGCAACGGGCACTGAGTGAAGTTTTAAGCAAATGACTGTGGCTTCCAACCATAATGACGAGCCCAGCAGTCTGGGTGTGGGGCTTGTGGAAGGCTCCATCAGAGGATCCTGTGAGCTGAGAACAAGGATCGAGCTGGACTCCAGGACACACTTCTGCCCCCAACCCCACACTTAGGAGCTCTAAAAAGTAAAGGAGTGTATTAGTCCATTCTCACACTGCTATAAAGAGCTACCTAAGACCAGGTGCAGTGGTTCATGCCTATAATCCCAGCACTTTGCAAGGCCGAGGCAGGTGGATCACGAGGTCAGGAGTTCGAGACCAGCCCAACCAATATGGTGAAACCCTGCCTCTACTAAAAATAAAAGAATTAGCTGGGCGTGGTGGCAGGCGCCTGTAATCCCAGCTACTCAGGAGGCTGAGGCAGGAAAATTGCTTGAACCTGGGAGGCAGAGGTTGCAGTGAGCTGAGATCAAACTGCTGCACTCCAGCCTGGACAACAGAGAGAGACTCTGTCTCAAAAAAACAAAAACAAAAACAAAAAACAAACAAACAAACAAAAAAACACTACCTGACACTAGGTAATTTATGAAGAAAAGAGTTTTAATCGATACAGTTCTGCAGGCTGTTCAGGAAGCATGGCTGAGGAGGCCTCAGGAAACTTACAATCATGGTGGAAGGCAAAGAGGAAGCCGGCACTGTTTCACATGGCCAGAACAGGAGAGAGAGAGTGCGAAGGGGGAAGTCCATCCGTGTGATTCAATCACCTCCCCCCAGGCCACGCCTTCAACATGTGGGGATTGCAATTTGACATGAAATTCGGGGCCAAGCGCGGTGGCTGAAGCCTGTAATCCCAGCACTTTGGGAGGCCGAGACGGGCGGATCATGAGGTCAGGAGATCGAGACCATCCTGGCTAACCCGGTGAAACCTCCATCTCTACTAAAAAATACAAAAACCTAGCCGGGCGAGGTGGCGGGCGCCTGTAGTCCCAGCTACTCAGGAGGCTGAGGCAGGAGAATGGCGTAAGCCTGGGAGGCGGAGCTTGCAGTGAGCTGTGATCCGGCCACTGCACTCCAGCCTGGGCAACAGAGCGAGACTCCGTCTCAAAAAAAAAAAAAAAAAAAGAAATTCGGGTGGCGACATAGAACCAAACCATATCATTCCAGCCCTGGCCCCTCCCAAATCTCATGCTCTTCTCACATTTCAAACCACAATCATGCCTTCTCAACAGTCCTCCAAGTCTTAACCCATTTCAGCATTAATTCAAAAGTCCAAGTCCAAAGTTTCATCTGAGACAAGACAAGTCCCTTCTGCCTATGAGCCTGTAAAATAAAAATCAAGTTACTTACTTCCAAGATACAATGAGGGTACAGGCATTAGGTAAATGCTCCCATTCCAAAAGGGAGAAATTGGCCAAAACAAAGGGGCTACAGGCCCCATACAAGTCCTGAACCCAGCAGGGCAGTCATTAAACATTTTTTTGTTTAGATGAAGTCTCGCTCTTATCCCCCAGGCTGGAGTGCAATGGCGTGATCTCGGCTCACTGCAACCTCTGTCTCCCAGGTTCAAGCGATTCTCTTGCCTCAGCCTCCTGAGTAGCTGGGATTACAGGCACCTTCCACCACACCTAGCTAATTTTTGTATTTTTAGTAGAGATGGGGTTTCACCACGTTGGCTAGGCTGGTCTCAAACTCCTGACCTCAAGTGATCTGAAGCAGTCATTGAATCTTAAAGCTCCAAAATAATCTCCTTTAACTCCATGTCTCATATCCAGGCCATACTGACTCAAGGGGTATGCTCCCAAGGCCTTGGGCAGCTACACCCCTCTGGCTCTGCAGGATACAGCCCCCGCGGCTACTTTCACAAGTTGGCGTTGAGTACCTCTGGCTTTTCCAGGTGCACAGTGCAAGATGTCAGCGGATCTACCATTCTGGGGTCTGGAGGACTATGGCCCTCTTCTCATTGCTCCACTAGGCAGTGTCCCAGTAGGGACTTTGTGTGGGGGCTTCAACCCCACATTTTCCCTCTGAACTGCTCTAGTAGAGATTCTCCATGAGGGCTCACCCCCTGCAGCAGACTTCTGTCTGGACATCCAGGCATTTCCATACATCCTCTGAAACCTACGTGGAGGCTCCCAAACCTTAACACTTGCTTTCTGCGCATCTGTGAGCCCAACAGCACATGGAAACTGCTTGGGGCTTGCACCCTCTGAAGCAAAGGTCTGAGGTGTGCCTTGGCCCCTTTTAGCCATGGCTGGAGCTCAAATGGTTGGGATACAGGGTGCTATGTCTGAAGGCTGTACAAAGCAGCAGGGCCCTGGACCTGGTCCATGAAACCATTTTTCCCTCCCAGGCCTCCAGGCCTGTGATGGGAGGCGCTGCTGTGAAAGTCTCTGAAATGCCCTGGAGATATTTTCCCCATTGTCTTGGTGATTAACATGTGGCTTTTCTTTGTTTATGCGAATTTCCACAGCCTTGAATTCCTCCCTAGGAAATGGGTTTTACTTTTCATTTGCATAGTCAGGCTGCAAAATTTCCAAACTTTTATGTTCTGCTTCACTTTTAAACATAAGTTCCAACTGCAGGTCATTTCCTTCTGTATGCAAATAAGCATAAGCTTTTAGAAGCAGCCAGGCCACATCTCGAATGCTTTGCTGTCCAGACATTTCTTCCACTGGATACCCTAAATCATCTCTCTCAAGTTCAAAGTTCCACAGATCCCTAGAGCAGTGGCACAGTGCTGCCTGTCTCTTTGCTGAAGCCTAGCAAGAGCGACCTTTACTCCCATTCCCAATAAGTTCCTCATCTCCATTTGAGATCACCTCAGCCTGGACTTCACTGTCCATATCACTATCAGCATTTTGGTTGCAACCGTTCTACAAGTCTCTAGGAAGATCCAGACTTTCCCTCATCTTCCTGTCTTCTTCTGAGCCCTTCAAACCGTCCCACCTTCTGTCCATTACCCAGGTCCCACGCTGCTTCCACATTCTCAGGTACCTTTAGAGCACTGCCCCTCTCCCAACACCAATTTTCTCTGTTAGTCTCTTCTCACACAGCCATAAAGAACTACCTGAGGATTGGGTAATTTATGAAAAAAAGAGGTTTAATCGGCTCACAGTCCCACAAGCTGTACAGGAGGTATGGCTGAGGAGGCCTCAGGATATCATGGCAAAAGGCAAAGGGGAAGCAGGCTCTTTCTTCACATGGCCAGAGCAGGAGAGAGAGACAGCGAAGGGGGAAGTCCATCCCATGATTCAATCACCTTCCACCAGGCCCCTCCTTCCTGCAGGGATTACAATTTGACCTGAGATTTTGGTGGGGACGCAGAGCCAAACCATACCAGGGAGCAAAGAGGTACATGTTTCCTTTAAAACGCAGCCTTCCGGCCGGGCGCGGGGGCTTACCCCTGTCATCCCAGCACTTTGGGAGGCCGAGACAGGTGGATCATGAGGTCAGGAGATGGAGACGATCCTGGCTAACACGGTGAAACCCCGTCTCTACTAAAAATACAAAAAAATTAGCCGGGTGTGGTGGCGGGCGCCTGTAGTCCCACCTACTTGGGAGGCTGAAGCAGGAGAATAGTGTGAACCTGGGAGGCGGAGCTTGCAGTGAGCTGAGATTGTGCCACTGCACTCTAGCCTGGGCAACAGAGTGAGACTCCATCTCAAAAAAACAAAACAAAAACAAAAACAAACAAACAAAAAACAGCCCTCCCTGCTACAGATTGTGACCAATGGAATTTTCTTCTCTAAACATTTGCTGGTTTGCTTTGTTTGAATTTTTAGCATCAGGGAAAAAAAAAAGCTATTTTCTTTTGTTTTTGTTTTTCTTTTTTTGAGACGGAGTTTCACTCTGTTGCTCAGGCTAGAGTGCAGTGGCACAATCTCGCCTCACTGCAACCTCCACCTCCCAGGTTCAAGAGATTTTCCTGCCTCAGCCTCCTGAGTAGATGGGACTACAGGCTCCTGTCATCACACCCAGCTAAATTTTGTATTTTTAGTAGAAACAGGGTGTCACCATGTTGGCCAGGCTGGTCTCAAACTTCTGACGTCATGATCCACCTCGTGATCCACCCACCTCGACCTCCCAAAGGGCTAGGATTACAGGTGTGAGCCACCGCACCCAGCAAAAAAACTATTTTCATGTGTATATAAAAAAAAACTATTTTCATGTGTATATATAAAAAAAAATGTAACTAAGTGGTGCACCTGTAGTCCTAGTAACTTGGGAGGCTGAGGCAGGAGGATTGTTTGAGCCCAGGAATTCAAGTTCAACCTGGGCAACATAGTGAGACCCCGTCTCTAAAAAAATAATAAGTGACACTGATAAATAAAACATGTTTGTTCTTCCTAACCTGGCCTTGAGGTGAAAAAAATGTTGCTCCCCATGAAGCCGGATGGAAGAATGGAGATTGGGGAGGCCCAGGCCACCCCAACCTGCTGACCACAGCTGTGGCCCCAGTCCTGGGGTTCTCTGCCTTGGTTTCCCCACTTGGGAAGCTTAGAGGCTGCCCTGGCTCAGCTGTGACCAAGAGGATGGTGTCCCCCATCAGCAGGCTATGCCCCCGCCTGGGTCTTCTCTGTGTCTCTCCCCTCAGCTGCTCTCCACCCCTACCCGGGGCCGCTCTCCCCTCGCCCTGCAGGGCCAGGGCTCTCTCGGGGATGGGCCTTCTTGCAGCTGCCAGGTCCCAGCAGGGCTTCCCTGCTCGGGAGGGGCCATTCCACGGGAGGGATCAGTGGTGGAAAGGCCATTTCTTGGACTCTGGGCTCCAAGGAGCTGGGGCTCATGCTGCATGTGTGGGTGGGAAGGCTGCCCCCAAAGGCCGTGTCAACCGAGAGAGACGCTTGTGGGTCCTGCCTTCTCCAGGGAGCCTCTTGAGGACACAGGCCGAGTCTGCCTCACCCTGAGGCCTGGCTGGGACTGCCGTGTGCAGCAGTGTGACGGGCTGGTGGGTCCCTTTGGGGAGATGGACCTGGGCTCCTCCCCTCTGTCTGATGAGGGAGTTCCACACCTGAGATCTGTCCTTCAGGCTCTGGGGGGGTTCCGTCAGGAGGCTGTGGGCTGTGGGGGAGGAAGGGTCCAGAAATACAATCCCATCACCACTAAGTCTGCTGGGCCTGCCGCAGACGGGGCCACCCTGCCATCCGCGGATCCCCCTGGCACAGCCCTGCTAGGATCCTTTCTAAGGGGATGAAAGGGGGTCTCAGAGGGTGTGGCCACTTGCCGAGGCCCACGTGAGAGGACTCTGGACCATCCCAGCTCCTTTGAACTGGATGCTCTGGGGCCATCTCCCTGTTAGGAACGAAAATGCCGCCCTTTGTGCGACAGGATGAGCCAACTGCTTCTGCCAAGGGCTCAGGCACGGCGTTTAGGGGATTTGCACGCATCTGCGTGGGGCTCGGTTTCTCACAGCGGACTCCCAGTTGCTGGGTTAGGAAACTGAGTCTGTGCGGGACAAGCTCTGCGGGACGGTGCCCTGGCTGGGATCCAGGTGGCTGGCTGTCCACCACCCTCCCCAACCCTCTGTCTGCTCGCTGGAATGTGGCCCTTCCTGGAGGATCCAGTGACTGCCCAGCCCAAGAGCCTGGAGTCCCGGTCCTCGCAGCGCAGCTCACACTCTGGCAGGCTCCGAGGAGCTTTTTGGCGACCCGGTGACTCATCCATCCAGGTTCAAGTTAACATTGGTGACAATTCACTGTCATTCTGTGTCTCATTTGCAAGCTGAAGATCACGCTACTGTCTTTGCCTCCAGTCATAATGCACTCTGAGCTGGGTGCGGTGGCTCACGCCTGAAATCCCAGCACCTTCGGAGGCCGAGGCAGGCAGATCACTTGAGGTCAGGAGTTTGAGACCAGTTTGGCCAACATGGTGAAACTCCATCTCTACTAAAAATACAAAATTAGCCAGGCTTGGGCGAGATGGCGGGCGCCTGTAGTCCCAGCTACTCGAGAGGCTGAGGCAGGAGAATGGCGTGAACCCGGGAGGCGGAGCTTGTAGTGAGCCAAGATCGCGCCACTGCACTCCAGCCTGGGCGACAGAGCGAGACTCCGTCTCAAAA
>NC_045447.1:1744458-1744935 GCF_002776525.5 Piliocolobus tephrosceles
AAAAAAAAAAAAAAAAAAAAAAAACTAGCCAGGCTTGGTGGTGTGCACCTGTAATCCCAGCTACTTGGGAGGCTAAGTCAGGGGAATCACTTGAGCCCAGGAGGTGCAGGTTGCAGTGAACCAAGATCATGCCACTGTACTCCAGCCTGGGCAACAAGAGTGAAACTCCGTCTCAAAAAAAAAAAAAAGAAAAGAAAAGAAAAAGAAAACAAAGCACTCCCGTAGAGAGAATCCGGCGGGTTCTGCTGCTGTCCTGAGTCAAGCTGAGAATGCAAGGGTGTAGGTGTCAGCCCCAGGGGATGCTGGGCCTGACGCAGGCTGGCTTCCAAGGAGCCTCGTCTATGAGGAGTCAAGACAGCAAAACATTGATTTCATACTTTTTTTTTTTTTTTTTTTTTGAGACAGAGTCTTGCTCTGTCGCCCAGGCTGGAGGCAGTGGCCGGATCTCAGCTCACTGCAAGCTCCACCTCCCGGGTT